>NC_048899.1:30328437-30426463 GCF_011077185.1 Oxyura jamaicensis | reverse complement strand
CCTTTCTTTTCTTTCTTCTTTTTTTTTTCTCCTTTCATTTCTCCTTTCCTTTTCAGTGGTTTAACACAGAAATAACCGTGAAAGAAAACATTTTTAGCAGAGATTTTAAACCTAGTGGTAACTGTGTACTTAAAAGGCTAACGTTTGTCTTAATAACCTCATAATTCCAAATAGCAAGTCAGAAAAATACCATTTTTGATCTACAACTTTAGTTGGTTTTGTTTGTTTGTTTATTTAAAAAAATAAAAATTTTCCTCCCATGACCATACTTTGCAGTTATTAAAAATGTGGAATTTAAAATTTATAGAAAGGCTGAGGTTTTGTTTTGTTTTGTTTTGTTTTGTTTCTTAGTTTTATTCTTTAAGCATGTTACATTTAAATTTTTTCCAGGTGTAGCATCATCTAGTATTGGGGCATCTGTATATATACTTCATGCATGTGTTTAAGGCTTGTAAGTGCTCCAAATCTGTGCTTTTATTCTTCTTGGTCACAAAATTCACAGGGCAAACCAACTGTTCAATGAAGCTGCATATATAATATTCCTTGAATGTATTTCTGGAAAAAAAAAAAAAAAGAAAAAAAAAAAGAAAAAAAAAAAGGCATAACTTTTTATGTCTGTGGTGAGAAACATGACTTCAAAATAGTCTAAAGCCAAAGGGAATTCCAAATATGCATGCTTTAAAAAGTAATTATTTTCCTTTTAATTCATTTGTAAAGTGATCACACAGGATTCAAAACTGAAAGCGTAGTCCAACTTAGCTGAACAGAAAGTAATAAATGCCAGATTTATAAATGAGGCATGCTTCTAAAAACATAACTTTGTAAAAAGTTAAATCAACAGAAATGTACAGAGACCAAGTCTGCAAAATAGATTCAAAACATCCAGAGTACTTATAAAATATGGGGTCACAACCAATATTGTTTTCAAATCATAGAAGTAAAGAAAATGAACTAGTTCAGTTTGTCAAGTGACAACATTGGGAAATCAGCAGAGAATTTGCAGAGTAATTTTGACTATGTCATATAATAAACTTAATTGTTGACTGGGGAGATCATCTTTGTGTGCCAATTTTTATTGTCTTCCAGTGTAAAACATCATGAGCTGTCCATAATTTAAAAGTAATGATATCATTAAAAGTGTCAGACCTTTCAATGGTTATTTTTTAAATATCAGATGTACAAGACTACCCTTGGAGAAAGCACATGATGTTCAGTAAGAAGGACACTTACAATGATGATCTACCAGTGTGGGACCAAACTGAATGATGAAAGAAATCTTTAAAGCTTGTGTTGTGTTTTTTTAAAAAAGTCAGCAACAAGTTTGTATGCCTCAGGTTTGCACACACCTCTTTGAATTGTACCACTTTGAGCAAATATCTGAAAAAAACACACAGAATACTACTTGGATAATCCCAGCAAATTCTCTCTAAACTTTAATCCTGTTCTATAAGAAGTACTCAAATTGAACCCCTACAAACTTGCAAGTGTGTCAGCACCTGTGATGAAAAACCTTTACAATTTTGTTTTTTAATTAAATACCTTATAGCAAATAGCATTAATATATATTGTAATTAATAATTACATTTATTAGTGCAGTACCTACACATCTGCACAAGGGCAGGATTACCTTGTGCCAGGCTCTGTACAAACACCCAGTAATAACTCACAACCTGAGTAGAAAAAGGACCAGAGAATGAGCAGTATAAGCACCATAAACATCTTTTTCAAACAAAATCCTTTTAGAGGCCTGGAAGGAAGAAGGTAGTTACATGGAGCTGGCTTGCTGGCTGACTTCCAGAGAAAGAAATAGAATATATGGGGAAGATGAAATGAAAATCAAATGTAGACAGAATGCTTAATCTTTTTTTTTTTTTTTTTTTCTAAAAAAGATCAAAACGCTTTTCTCCCTAGCAACAGCTAAAAATACACAAATACATTCCTAATATTAGTGGCAAAGTATTTATGAGGAATTACTGCTTTGTCATAAGGGCAATATATTTTCTTGCTGCTTTATTTTATGTGTTACAGTAGTGTCTAGAGAACACAACTAACAGGCTCCACAATATTTGGGCTCTTCATAAACAAACTGAACCAACTTATTGTGTGTAGGCAAGAGAGAAGAAATAAGTAAATTCAGAACAGAAACTCAACATTTATAGCAGGCACTGTGTTAACATACTTTCCCACTAAAATGAATTTCTCAGTGAAGAAAAAACTTTGTATATAAGCCATAGAGAAGAGCACCTGCATGGAACGCAGAGCTGAAGGTTCATTCTGGGGTGGATAGTGAAGGTGTAACAGAGAAATATTTCTCAATATTGTGTCAATAAAGGGAAAGGCTTGCAGCCAGAATTGTGAAAGACACTTATGATGTTGAGTGACAGGCTGATGAAGTAGTGGATTATTTTCACTGTAATAAGTGTGAATGTATGTTAGGAAAAAAATAATCCTGGCTGTACAAAATCACTGGTGGACTCTCACTGATCATTACCAATCAGGAGCCAAGGAATGACAGATAGCTCTATGAAAATGTCAGCTCACCACTCAGGGGCCAAACAGCAAACCAATGCTAGGAAATATTAGGAAAGGAAAAGACAATGAAATGTGCATTATCACTATGCCTCTGTGTCTGCTGTGCTCCTACATCTTAAACATTTTATATAGTTCTAATCCCTTATTCCCATTGCCTTCATTTGAAGAAAGCTTATCCTAGAACTAGAGAATGTTCAAAGGAAGACAGTAACAATGACCAGAATTATGGAACGACTGTAGAGAAGGGATTGTTAATCTGGAAAAACAAAAAATAGAAAAATAAAAGGTGAATGAGGATGTCTATAAACTCATGGAGACCTGGACAGGCCAAATAGAAGACGGTTGCCCACAGTCTTTTCCACTGCTCCTGAGAAAACCAGCAACTAGCAGCTTCAAAATAAACAGAAGGAAGTGGTTCTTCATAAAATGCAAAGAGAAGCTGTGGGAACTCCTCACTTCAGTCATAACCAGATGCTACAAATTTACACGGTTTGGCCCAGTGCAGTCATTCTTGTGTTCTTATATGGCAGCACTGTTTATAGAGGCTGTAGGTGTATGCACATGTTCACTGAGGATGATTTCTGTAGGAAAAGTAGTAGGAAAACAAACTTTCATAAATCCAGAGATAAATGCTGAATTTGCAATTAAATATCAAAAGCCATTTTTTTCCATTTAATTACAAATGCACTGTCTGGTAAGATTAGAGCCTGTTCCAGCTATAGGTCCTGAAACTTTCCTTGTACTTTGAGATGCATTCCCACTATATTATATATCCCTTACCCTAAACAGCCAGCAATTATAGCATTGACTGTCAGAAAAAGAGACAGTAACCAGGTTTTAATGATTTCATCGGTATCACTCATTTCTATGTACCACTAAAGGAACACCCAGGATTTAGATCCTAATCCAGTGCTCTCGTAATTCTCTTGACTAGAATCTCCACTTTCTCTGTACTAGTGCACCAGCTGCTTCTTCGCTGTGGTTTGAATCGGAGCATACATTTCATCTCCCTGAGGGCCTGAAGACAGTAATATTTAAAACAAAGCCTTAACTGCTTAACTAAATGCACATTCTGTGTGAATACTCTCAACAGCGTAGCAACAAGATCAAAACAATGGTGTTAAAGACCTGGTAAGTGTTAAGAGAAGAAAGCAACAACACTTAGAACAAAAGCTAGAGTGAATGCTCACAGTCGTTACTAATCATTCCCTGGCACATTAAATATCTTTTAGCCTTGCAAAGCTATGTCACCCAGTAACCACAAAGTACTTAGCAGTACAATGAGCAATAATTAATCGTATGATCAAATGGCAAATCCAAAATGTGTTTAAAATGCATCCAGAATATCACAAAAATATAGCAAGGGGGAAAAAAATGAGAAAATCATGCTTACAGAAATATTGTCACTCAAGTCAATAAAACTAATCTGCTTGAGTAGCTGTGACTCAAGTAAGTAAACTAAATCTATGGTTAAGAACCCTGATGTTGTTAGACTCCTACGTTATTAAGATAATTTCCTAAGTTCCCAAATCTACTCCACTGTTCCAATTTCAATATATGGGGAAAGAAAAAAAGTAAAGAAAGAAAGGAAAGGAAAAATAAATCACTTCTTTAACTACCCCAGCATGTAGTTATGTCCTCATGTAGGTCTCACTGGCTGAGTCTATATTTTGCTAAAAAACAGGCAGGGCAATGCTGCTATCTGTTATGCAGTTCTCCACCACCTGAAGGAAACATGTCTCACTCCCACTTCCACGTTTTGGAATCTCACTCTACAGTGTAGAAGGCTTTATGAGTGATAAATTAAAAACATGGAAATAAATAGCTGTACTGAGTCTGTCATAGCCTAATGTCTTGACTCTAAGATAATTTGATCAGTATTTCTTTTGAGGTCTCTGGTACCCAATGTGCTGGAGCCTATTTTCTCCTGCCAGCGCTCACTCTACCATGGTGCCAACTGCTTGATACTGCTGCCAAGATTTAAGGAGGTTTCAAAGACAGCTGAAGATGCTGTTGGCCAGGTCTGAGATAGTTGGGATATAATGATGAGGAAATAAGATTAGTTTAATGATGATGCCTGAAGGACAGCAGAAAAATAGGTGAACAAATAGAGCACTTTTCTTATGACCTGCTCCCCCAGTCTCTGCTGACCTGCTGCCTGGTGACTTCCTGAGCCCAAGCTGGGACTCCAGAGTTCAAGAAAATAGTAAGAGCCAACACAGGAAGCTACAAACCCCAGTGGTGAATAACATCAAAGTAGTTATAAATGTGACAGGGCAAGAATCTTTGTATTGCAGTAACTGCAATGTGGACAAGAACAGTGATAGCTAGAAAGCAGACAAGAGTTGGATATTGATGGGTATGAAGACCCCAAGAAAAAGTCCAAGAAAAAATGATGATGTATGGTTTTACTCTCAAATCCTGTTTTACAGCCATCAATATCTTTCTGTGATCAGTAGGTAAATGTTAGTACATTTCCAAATATCAGGAAAGTCCTTCTGAAGAAGACCCTAGAACTGAGAAGTAAACTAAGCTTCAGGAACTAAAAGAGTAATAGTTGGGCTGTTGTTAGATTTCAGGTACTCTAGGGAAAGTCCAACATTTTTTCCATTCTTCATTAAACTGCAGCCTTGGGACGTTGCTTGTCCACAGCATGGACAGGAGGAAATTCCAGAAGGAAATCTGGCCCAGCACTCATCCTGATGAGTCACAGAAGATCCAGAGCTGCCACAGATTGCTTTGAAAGGGCAAAACTTCAGGGTGTCAGAGAGATCAAAAGCATAAGGGATGATAGACAGGCCTGAGGGACATCACTGCAGTGAGCACTGAGTTTTTACACAGCAGGGTCCTATGCTGTTGGTTCAGAGAGAGATACTGGTAATATTTCAAAGCTAAGGGGGGAATTCTGTCTCCACTCAGCTCTTGATTTTCTCAAATGAGAGTCCTATCTACTCAAACTCAGAGAGCTTTCACCTTCAGAACATGGCATTTTAGAAATGGGAAAACTCCTCTGGGGCAATATGCCTTCCATGACATCCTGGTCAAAAATAGAGCACTGTAATTAGATAAACAGGTAGACAGACTGGAAAAAAGGCAAGAGACAATCTCAAAACATACCTGAAAAGGGGAGGAGTAGAAGATTATAAAGCATAGAATTTGACATATTTGCTGTCTTTCAGGTGTTCTGGCATATACAAGTCACTTTTTAGGCTGACGAATGGATGTACAGGAAGTTCAAGGGCAACGGAAGCAAGGTAAGATTATTTTATTCAATTTGGGTTTTCCATGTGATCTGCATATTGCCCTTTAGCTGCCTGTGCAAAGAAAAACAGTATTGCATAGATCCCAATTTCAAAACTAGCTTCCCATATTGTGCTCATCTCAAGAAAGCACCTACCTGCCACATACAGTATTAATTGCTAGATGTAGACATAATATTGTGGGCATAAGGTAGATTCCTGAAAATTTGGGCAGTCGTAAGCATCATGGAAAGATACATTTGCTTTGTTAAAATATTTGACTCTGTAGAAAAATATATATACAACATGAGAACTTCATAGAAAATGCAAAGTATTTTTCATGTTAAGGATTAAGTCAAATTTTCTATAGAGGTGTTCTAAGACTACTAATTCTAATCCACTCATATAAATCTTTCAACTTTTAAGTAATGTCACAAATCAATTATTTCAGGCTTTCTAAATACTTAATACAGTCCGTCAAGGAACCTGGAAAATGTTTCTTTTTCCTCTTTCCTGTTCTAAACTTATTTTATTATATTTGCAAAATTCTGTTTGGAAAGACGTCTAAAGTGGATATAATTATGAACTGATTAACTGGTTGGGGAATTCTAAATTAAAAATTTTGGGGAGGGAAATACTGTTTTTTTTAAAAGCTAACTGTGGTGGTGAATGTTGAAACTTTTGCATGGATAGCTTCATGGGATACAAAGAGGAATTTCCAGATTTATTATTTCTAGGAAACATGAAAAACAAATCTCGTGTTAATACTGATATATCAGACTCAGATTGAAGTTTTACTAACTGAGAATAAATGATAAACACCTAAAAATATTTAAATAACACTGAAATAATTAAATCATTAAATACTATTTAAAGGCACGGTTTTAGATGTGAGAATGTCAGCATAGGATCTTGGATCTGTCCTTCCCTTGTAGAGGTGGCCCATGCACAAGACTGCCCCTTCTCAGATGTTCTGGGAGATGAAAGCACTCAATCTAGTAGCCATAGGGAAAACAAAATGCAATTTCAAGTGGCTTTATGTGGGAAAATCACGTCTTACACGGCTCTAATGGTATAGCTTTGGCATCCTACAGTCCATGGGAAATAAATTCTGAGAATGAGAGTATTTCTGGATTACTTTTGAACTTTTAAAACACTAAGCAAAGTGGTTCAGTTAGGTCAAGAGTGACTATAGCTTCTCTATAACAAATAATGCTTCTGTGGAAAGTATAGCTACAAAAAGGAGAAAGAATAATACTTGCTTTAAAACTAGAGAGTCCACATGCTATTCTCAGTTACATTCTTTCAAAAATGGGTATGAGATCTTTAGAAACAAACTTTTCACTGTTTCTGAAGGAAGTTTTGAAGTAGCTAAGTGGTGATGTTAGTAAAAAATATATTCTACAAACTGCTTTTGCTGAAATCTGAACATTCTAAACCTTTTCCCATGCTGTGTAGTGAGAGAGATCTCTTTATATTAATTCAGACTTCATAGATGTCACATGATATGAATACATTCCATAAGCTAAGATACAAGATTACTCTTTAACAAACCAACAGGAATTTTAATCAAGACAATATCCAATAATGACTGAATGTTTTTGGAAGGTTTCCAGAATACACATTTGGGAATTTTAATCTTGATCGCCTTTGAATTTGGTAAAAAATATTTTAAAGTTTGGGGAATATGTCACTCTGGCTGATTCCAGAAATGAGCCATCTAAGGTATTAAAGTGTTTCATCTGTTCAGACATTGAATATTGCAAATCTGTTTCAGTAATTCATACCAGATAAGTTCAAAATGAATGAGCCTAAGTGAAGAAACTTGTTTCCTTTAAAGCAGGACAGTAAGTCAGAAATGGAATAAAATACAACAAAAAGAAACATTTTATAAAATCTTTATCATATTTCAGAAAACACTACAGCAATTGTTTTTCATAGCTTCTAAGTAGTTAATATAAAATTATTGTAACTTTAATGTTTGCAGCATTGTAAGAAAACAAATTTTCTTACATTCTGTATGAGTTTCTGCATGTATATAGATGTATCTCTGTGTTTGCATATTTATTATGATTGAAGTGTTCAGAAAACTCAATCACTGTTTTAGGGAAGGATCTTGTTATCTTCAAAATATATGTGTTAGTACATCATGACTTTAATGCTTTGTTTTGGCTCTTTTTTTTTTTTTTTTTTTTTTTTTTTACTGGAAGCAGATTACAACAGGCTCTTCTGAGTTCCCTGGAATACTACTGTAAGACTGAAAATTTTGAGAGCACTAAACTACATATATTATCATAAAATTTTTGCTTAACTGTCCCCCAACTTCCACTCAGAGTAATTTCATAGACAACAAATTTGACACAATCTAAGAAAATAAGACAATAGAAATTGCTCATTTTAAGCTACCATGATGTCTCAGTTGGAATATTGATATAAATATGAATGTCAGATAAGATTTTAAGCAGAAGGAGATTTAGGGTTCTTAGAAAAAAAAAAAAAAAACCAAAAGGGGGGGGGGGGGGGACACTTTAGAAAGGTGCTAATCTTCCTTGTCTAGGAAGAACCTGCTTCCAGATATTTTGCAGCCTGATTGTTATGGTGTCTACATATTTTAGTAGGAAAGTAGTAAGAGTCTATGAAGTGTTAAAAGTATTCATATTTTTGTTTCTTTATTGTATTAATATAGATTTCTGTTCATTTTCGTCTTGTAGCCAATCACACAACTTAATCTCCTCTTTGCAGTGAAAGTTTAAAAGCTTAATTCTGTAAGCTGTAAAACAAACTAAGCACAGAAAGGAATTTACAGTATGTTAAAAGAATAGGAGAAGAGGCTAATAGAGTTGTATACATTTCCAGGATAGATATAATCAAGTGTGTACAATATAAAGCAGAAGGTTCATAATGATTGAAAAAGGAGAAGGAAAAAAAAAAAAAAAAAAAGCTATTTTGTAGTAGCTGCATGAACTCTGGCTGAACCTTGCTATTTGGCAGCCTCCAGTAAGGACAGCCTAAGATGAGGCATTAGGGTTTGAATCTGAGAAGCTGACATCAAGCAGACAGCAAGACATGATATCTTATTTTTCTGAGCTATGCTGACACAAATTGAACTCCACTTATTATTTTCTTATGCCAGTAAAGTTGCATTTGGCATTTAAGCATTTTGCTTGCAGATGTTAGAGTGCTGGTTGTCTTAATTTAAATAATTTGCAGATTGTTTGGTAGTATTAAAAGATAGAAACTCATTCTTCATATGAGTCCAATTTTATAAGCTTTTCTTTTTCTTTTTTTTTTTTCTGACCTTGTGCAAGGTAAGAATTTGATATTAAATCCAAGTAGCCCAAGGGTATAAAGCCAGTTTTCTGTTATTCAAAACTTGGAGTGGAGAAAAGTTGCCTTTGAGCTGATTAACTGATTCAAATACAAAGAAAAGATGAAAATTCCTCACAAAGATTTGAGCTAAGCAAAATGAAAGTGTCAAACAATGTAAGTCATAACACTCTTACCCATCATATAAGAATAGTAAAAACTTAATACTTCTAACATATTCATCATTCTTTAAGGGACTTATATATCAGCAGAAACATACCGATACTCCTTTTAGTAGTACAAAATAGATGGGTGGCCAGCCATCATTACTTTTGTACATCTAATGTTTTAACTTTTTCAGTCACGGCGATATAGATGGTATAGTGTTCCTTTTCATAAAAAGAGTCTTTTTCTGTCATACATTATGTTGCTTTTATTTGCTTGTTTGTATTCCTAGGCAAAATGTTGTAAGAGAATGTTAGTGATTTTTTTGAGAAGAGAGTAAGATGTCAGTTTACATTACAACCCCCCAGGGTAAATGGAGAGAATTCATAAAGGGTTAGAAAAAAATGTAGTGCTTTATAATGAAATGTACTTCATGTAATTTATGACTACAGTTAGAGAGTAGTCTTTCTTTTCTATTTTTCCCGTGCTGTCTACAAATTCTTAATAATTGTCTGGGGAAAAAATATTTTTACCACTTACTAAGAAACAACATAACTTGTTTTCATTTTGCCAAAAGAGTTGTCTTTGAGAAGTACACGGCCGTGTTGTCAGATTATACTAATGATCTAAGAAAGTGTTGCCTGGGACCGAAGGCTGGGAGAAAATGATGAACTCATAGGTCTAGCAGGGGTGGATAGAGCCCTCCTGGAGATATCAACAGGACAAGGATTTGTGGAAGGGTTCTCACCCAAGTTGTAAGCAACTCCAGGGTCTTCTGCATGTCACTCAAACATAAATTCATTTTCCAGTGTCTAAAACTGGAACTAATAATATCTATCCACATCTGTAAAAAGCTTTGGAATCACCAATTGAGAAGTGTTAAGCATTATTAATAGCAGGAATATATAGAAGCAATTGTGACAAGAGACAATTGGACTACTCTGCTTTCAGACCAAGTTAAATATCACATATAGACTGTCTGTGCAAAATGATTTACCTAGATTGCATTGAGTTACTTATGAAAAATGTGAAAACATGTCAAATCATAATGTGTATCTTACCTAAAGCAATGTTTTAGTGTTATTTGATAGATTGCCTAGAAAGTCGTTGAAACCATTTGTGTGTCTGTTGGACTACCATGGATTAATGGGAGCAATTAAGGAATATACAGACATTGCAGAGAAATTAAATGGTTTCTTTGCCTTTGTCTTCACTACAGAGGATGCTGGGTGACATATCTTCTCTTCTGGAAATAAAGATGAGGTACTGTCAGAAGCTGCAATATCAACAGAGGACATACAGGAGCAGAAGGAAAAAATTAGAGAATAACCGTTTATTAAAATAAGGGAATATATTTTCAGGAGTTCCAAAGGAGCTTAAGAATAAAATGGATGAACTGCTAAAAACCCTAAAATTCAGACTCATTAAAATCCACTACTGTGCCTGATCACCAGTGACTATCTTTAATAAGAGAGCTATAGATGATCCTGGGAATTGAACACCAATTTCTTTTCTTAATATCGAGGGTATTGTGAAACAAAAATAAATAAATGAAAATCATAATAGAATAAAGACAGTGTCTATCTAGCAAAGAAAAACATGCCTACCTAATCTATTAGAGCTTTTCAGGCACATGGCTCACAAAGAAAGAAAAAATAATTTAAAACACCTTTGACCGTGTTTTGAAAAGAGACTATTGAAAAGTAGCCAGATAAAATAAAATAAAATAAAAAAGTAAAATTATTTCAAACATCAGACACTAGCAGCTCATTTACACAAGACCTATAAGTACTGCACTGTCTGTAACTGTTTAAATCCTTTTGTAACTACTCTTAATGAACAATTTGGAAATAGGTTAAGCAATGTTTCACCGATGCAGACCTGGATGGGGAAGGAAGGACCTCAGCAATCTCTTTCCAGAAGCCTGGAGATCTTATAGCAAGGAAAGATCATTCCACACATGTGCTGTCTTCTGCACCATCCTCCTCAACAACTGGAATTAGGCACTGTCAGGGGAACAGTAGTGGACAAGATGGACACTGTTTTTGTTTGTTCTGAGACTTTCTAAGCAGAAGTAAATCATGTATTAATGAACACCTTGGATTTAAAGTACTGATATTAATTTAAGTGTAGACTAAGGAAGGAGAGATTTGTGACTTTGGAACCAAAATAAACTCACTGGGGACATATCATGGCTCTTTTGCCTATGTATTTTATCTTACTGTAGGACTTTTTCCATGTTACTAGTGATCGAAAGGAGCTACAGCTAAACCCCAAATAGGAGCACAGAAAATAGATATGTTTTGTGCATCAGAGTAGAGATGAGCTTAACTGAAAATAAGCATATGCGACAGAGGAAGTTTATCTGGACAATATATGTGCAAAGAATACTCGGTATAAAATGTATTTCTTCCAGAAAACTGAGACACATAGCCAGTGCTATACTACTGCAGTTCCATTTCTTTCTCTTGCATTGCTTAAAGTCACGCCAAAAGAAATTAAGTTGCAAGTCTACTATTAAACTCAAGGCAAATTAGCAATGAGCTTACTTACATTTTATTCTGTCTTTAGCTTTTTTTTTTTTTAGCCTGCATATGCAGTCCTTTGCAGTCATCTCTGGTCAAGCTTTCATATACAGCATGGAGCTAATGAATTACTTCTGTATTCAGTCACTTAGACTTCATGAATCAATCATCTCCTCCTGAAAACTGTTCTGGTCTGGATCTTTAACTAGTGTAAATTAGCACTGTGCCAAGAAGAAACTGAGGTGATACAATACTGTACAAAAGTCAGGGATCCGTCCCGATATTTCTGTGGCAGTATCACTATAATGCCTTTTATAAGTGTTGCAGATCTTAATGTGTATATAAACTGGATTGTCTAAAAGGATAAATTTATTTTTTTATTCTTATTTATAAAAATTTTCACCTTAGGTCTATTGCCCTAAGATAGTGCCCTGTAAATACTGATGTTTAGTTAATATTAATTTATTTTAAGTGATTTATGCTTGTACCTTAGGAAATAATGGTGGGGAGGAGGGAGGGAAAATAGAAACTGAAATACCTTTTTCTCCTACTCCAGTAACAAGCCTCTACTTCAAACATGGGGTTTTATGCCTTGGAAGCCTTTTTTGGTATTTTGCAGTCCTCCAAGCAATGGAATTAGGCTGCTTTTTTGTTATACCTTGCAAGTACAACATACCAAGCACAAAACCATGGCAAGGCTAGCAGAGCTAACAGAGAAATACAGCAAAGGGAACTGGTGATGCAAAAGGAGGGAGCCAAAAAGAGAGCCCCTGAAATAGTGCAAGCTGGTCTGGTACTTCCGTAATGATGTTTAAGAAATCTCTAATCCATTTGGGTAGTTATTTAAACATCATAAAAAGATGGGTTTAATCTGCTGAGTAGTTGTGCACCACAGTTTCTCTGGCAGCAGCTCCGAGCTGCTGCCCACTGAAAGCCCCCGTGGCCAGCTGTGCCTGGGCAGCTGCTGGAGGCGGGAGGACACAGCCTGTTTCCCCTGTCCCCAGACCCTGCTGCCCTCCCAGCTGCCAGTTTTGCCTGTGTTACAGTTCGCACATGATCAAAGACAGAAAATATCCTCTGATGTCTTCTTGTACTTTACCTAAAGGGTCATCATCTCCAAACCAATATGATGAAAGAATCCATTTTCCATGCATATTAACAGTGCTCTGCTGCATATCGGGCATTAGCCTGCATGCCAGGCATCTTTGTGGTAGGGGGTATGTGAAGCTGGAACAGAAACAGGAAAGACTTCTGCTGAAAAGGTGCTTGTTTGTTTGTTTGTAGACTTAAGATATCTCCACAGTGGGGCTGCATTTCTCCCAAGTTTCTACTTGAAGTTAATAAGCTGTAGGAAAATATTCATATACAGTAAAAGAGCATTGCTTCAGGGAAGGAAATGTTAATAGCTATTGGTCCAAATTCTCTCTCACATTGCTAAACTAAATCCGGGGAGGAATTTGGTCCACTGGGTTTAATTTAAGTATGTAATATGATGCAGTGTTGGGGAAAAAAACACACACACACATATCTATCTGGTGGATGTATTTTGGGGATGTCTTCTGCAAGTTGAGAGAGTGCATTTTATTTAGGATTAGTATGACCACAGCTAGAATGTCATGCTCTGTTTTGGTCTCAACAATTGCAGAAAATGCAGAATGGAGGTAGAAAACAAAAAGAAGATACACAAGAAGATAATTTGAGAGTTGAGGCTCTTTCATGTTAGAAAAGCCTCCAAGAATTTGGTGACTTGAATCTGTGTCATTTACAGGAGAGGTGGCAAAGAGGGGACACATCCGTACTCTATAAATGTAAGCGTTATACTGATATTGAAGTGAAACAACTCAGAGTGTCTAGAAGCATCAATGAGAAGAATTAGAAGATGGCTGAGAATAGGGAGGAAAAACTTTATGGAGGTTCAGTCCCACAAGCCTCAGTTACAGAGAGTGCTTCCTGATGCAGGAGCCAGATCTACAAGAAGGTAAAGCTAATGGACAGTTACGCAGTGTAGAGTGCTTCCAAGTGAAACTTAGCAGGTGTTTCTTTTTTCCCTGCTGGGCTATTTCACATCAGCCTTATTCAGTCAAATAATCTCCCTCAAATCAGTGGGACAACCTTTGTGAAAAGGCAGCACTATTTATTCTACTGGTGGCACAGACATTTCCTGACATATAATGGCAAAGAAACAGGGGATTTATGGTTGTAATATCATCTGACTTCTGTATCCAAAATTTAAAACATGAAGGATAAAATATTCTTTCTCTGCTGGAGAAAAAAGGCAGAGGAATTACATTCTTGGCATATACGTTAGAAATGGCAGCACTGATGAGATTATATCTGTTATCTTCAAAATTGCTTTAAACCAGAAGCTTGGGTAACAAAGGACAGAAGTTACTTTCATATTAGCATATATGTCATGTTTAATCAATCAAAAGAGAACTGTAATTACTTTACTCTCTTCTTAGCTAACTTTAAAGAAAGGAAGTCATGAACCTATAAAGTAAATGTCATCCTGTTTAGATAGTTATAGTTTTATAGGTAATTTGTTGCAGATTCTATGTAGATAATTTATAATTATTTCCTTTCATGCTCATCTTTTAGCCTGAAGTCCAGTTTTAACACAAACATAAGGACTGCAGATGCAGGAAACTTATCAATGAAACTATCTTATTTTCTTCACAAATTTGGTGCACACATTTACAAGTTTATCAGCCACCGTCCTGCTACTGAACTTGGCAGTAGTTTGAACTGCATATGAACAATCAAAGTGAAAATCAAGCAGAGGCAATAATTAGCAGGCTTGTTTAGATGACCTATGACTTTCAGGAGGGATTTGCATAAGAAGGAATTCATTTATTCTCTGACTATTTGGTATCACTTTGTCTTGGATGCAATGTAATAAGTGGTTTCCAATGCATTGTGCTACTGCAGCAAAGGAAACAAATTGCATACTCAGTTGAGCAGGGAACTTTAAATTGTCAAATGTGTTGAACTGCACATACAGCAGCAAGATGACTGTGTTTGAAAATAGTCTAAAATTGCCACAGCTGCTTGCCTTTAGCATGTTTCCCACCACAAAATAGTCTGTATTTTCTGCTTCATGGCTAAAACCTCTATGCTGGAAAAACACTGAAGCACACCCAGGAAGCAAAACAGAAAGAGTAGATTTATGCAAGACAAGATTTGTTGCAATTTTTTGCTGGTATTATAAGATAATTTATTTTTTTCTTGCTCTTTAGAAACCTCTTATAGAGTTAAGAGGCGGAAAACTAGTATTCGTAAATATTTAAAAACATTAAGCCAAAATGTGGATTTGATTTGTGACGAGTATTGGCAGTCTGACTGTTGACTATCCTTTCTCTTCCAACCTGCAATAAATTCTATAAAGATATATTATTTCATCACTCATTGGCCCGGACTGATTAAAATTTACACCAGAGAAACACTCCATAGCCACAAGAGATACTGACTGGACTCTAAAATATCAATGCCCTTTATGTTACTAAGGCACCCTTGCGTATAAGCGTAGCAGTCCCATAGGAGTCTGACTAATAACATCAGTGCCTCGGAGTTGTTGGTTTTCTCTTTTCGGTTAAGGGCCAAATATCAACAGAAGCCTATGAGACCAGTAAGTCAGCTTTCTGTCGACAACAGCACACAAGCAGCAATATAGCTGGTGCTGTGTCCACCTGCCTCTGACTTCCCAGCCTAAAGTACTAAATAGCCACTTACATCTGGGTTGATTAGGGAAACTTCTGACACAAGCCTGGAGTGAGCCTTAAACTTCTGTTTCTGGATCCATAGGGAAAAATGCTTAACCAGCTTTAACCTCTCTGCAACTGCTCCCTTCAGGCTGTTATGAAACATGAATTCATCTGACCTCTTCAAGGTCTGTTTATATCTTCCTGTCTGGGAGATCCAGTCATTCCTTCCTTCAGCCTGCTGCAGACAAATGAATATCTCATGGTACTGTCATATAAAAAGCTACTTAAAACATTTCAAAGCCAAAAGGGCTGCTAGTTTATACTCTATGAAAAATCAACAGTGTCTAAACAGCTCCATAATACACAAAAGTTCTTCAGCTTGGATTTATTTCTTTCCAGCTCTGCTTTTTTATTTTTTTATTTTTTCTTTTTGACCAATACATTATCTCAGTTAGAAGTATTTTTCATTTCAATAGTAGTAAAGATTAATTGTCCATCCAGAAGATCCTTCAGCTGCAAGTTCAATTCATTATGTTTGGGGACTGATTTTTCAAAAATGTTAAGCTCCCTGAGCTCCAAGAGCAATACACAATATCTGGGAGTCCAGTCTACATGTGCCATGGGTCTGCTATCCAAATACAAGAAACGAGAATTGGCAACACAGAAAAAGATAGTGACCCTATTGATCATTGCCAGACCATGGATTATTGCCAGATACAGAGCTGGAACATGAATAAAATTATTGGCTTCTCTTAGTATTTTGGTGTGACCTCAAAAGTAGGACCCAAGAGAGGTGAATTCTGTGCCTGACCTATTTTTTTGTTCCACTCCAGTCTTCTACATCACCTGGACATCTAGCATGAGCTGTGAGTGCTCTGTAGTTTCACAAGCTGGACATAAGCCATTCATTTTTGTATTACGTTTACTGAGTGGAGGAAATTGAAGTTGAGTCTTATCCATATATTGACATGCTAGATGAGAGAGGAGGAGAAATGTTGGATCTGATTTGCCTCAACATGATGATAGCAAACCAGGAGTAAAGGCAAGGGGTAGGATAAAGATAAAAGGTAAAGCAGGCATGCTTGTGTTACAGGAATGTAAAAATGACGAACATGCAATCTTGTTTCTATGTTTTCCTACCTTTGAGGGTAAATCTGTAATTCTGTCTGAGCTTTGGCTTGTCCAGTCTAGGAGAAGATAAGACTGTTAAATTAGAAATAGGCCAAAATCCCACATTTGGGAGGCCTGGGAGAAACAGTGAAGCTAAGAGAGAATTACTATAGTGTGAGGAGTTGAGAGCAGTTATGGAGAAGCACAGAGAAGTGAGATTAAAAACAGGCTAGCGGGAATAAGGATAAAAAGTTTAGGAGGAACACAGTAAGAGAAAGAAAAGAGGGGTTCTTAGAAGAAAACTCTAGGGCATGGAAAAAAGGCAGAGAGGAGAAAGAGAGAGAAAACTCCAGAGGAAGAGGGAAGAGGACATGCTAGTAGAACAAATACCTGATGTAGCCATGCCCTTGGGCCTCCTGAATGCACCCAGATATCTTGGCTGCCCTGGATGCCAGTGAGCCAGAACAAAAGTGAATGCCCTAAGGAAACGTTGCATCTACATCTACAGAATTGTCTTAATTTTTTTCACACAATTTTGCAAACTCTGTATCACCCATGCCAAAGAGCACCAGCATCTATAAAAAGCTACAAAATTTAAGTCAAAAAGCAGTTTGAGGGAAAAGAGGAATTAAAAAGAGCTAGTTAAATTCATAGCAAAACACTAAACAATCAAGGATGTTGAAGTCATATAAATACTTAATAGACAAGAATGGAAATAAATCCTATATTGATTACTCACTCATATATTCAATATAACCCCATATGTACTTTTAATTCAGGTGTAATAACATCATTTTCACCTTGAATCTAATTTATATGTAGTAATAGTGTCTTGTTAAAACCTAAATTACACTACATTAAAACAAGCCTATTGACTCTATCTTGCAGATTATTAAATATGAATAGTGCAATTTCTAACAATAAAAGAAACATTATTTGAGTAGGGGAAGTACTTCAAATACTTTTAAAAGATGTCTTTTATATTTTTTGTTTCAGGTCATGCTATGTTGACTGGGATAGCTTATTGAACTATTCTATGATTTTACCTCTTTCCCCCATATAAAGCTATACATTTTCATATTTTCTATAATTTCTTTGGGGGCTGTTTCCTTTGTAACATATGAGAATATTTTAATTTGGTTTTCTCTCCATTCCAATCATTTGGGGTTAAATTTTCTCTAATAGCCTAATCCCAGTCCAAATAAGTTTAATGAGAAAACTCCAATGTGATAAAATGGAACCACATTTTCCCTCTTAAGCCTGCACAGCAGACTTTTCTGGCATAATTGTGTCATTCAAGGGTAGAATGAGGTGTAATCTGTGACTGGCATGAGCAAAAGCCTTCAGTGTGGTTGCAGGTAAATAGGCAAAAACACCTATTGCCGTTTTCAATTTACTTTATTTGGCAGGCCTAAGAAAAGTTATTGTATTGAAAGTGGATTTTTGTTGCTACAAGTGGCTTTTCCAGTATGGTGGTTGGATATTTCCATTCCAGCAAAACCCTCCTAGCATGGGCCTGGACTGAATTACACTCACGTAAATTGAGACTAATTCTGCCACAGACTTGCTGCAAAGGTCCTGCTCACTCTTGCTTTATGCCCTGTAGCTGGAAGGTTTGCCTGGGCAAGGCTGCTACAACTTATCTTGTTCTGAGAGCTGAAGACCTGTCCTGCCAGCCTGCCACAGCTCTCTCTCATGAAGACATGGTCGGTGTTCATCGGGTAGCCATATTCCCAACATGTAGAGCCGAGACAGTGTGTGTGACAGCCTCTTGCAGGCATGCTATTCTCACGTGCTTTCTGTTATGCCTTTTCTCTTTGATCTGCTCTGCCTGCAACGGAGAATGAGATCAAAGAAAAGCCGAGCTCTGCCTCTTATCTCTGTGCTCCTGTGTCTTTTCTTTCTTTCTTTTTTTTTTTTTTTCCCTCTTTATTTCTGACAATTGTACAGTGAAGGGAAGCAAGACACAGAGGGAACTTCTGTAAAAACCCCAGCCTCCAGCGACCCCAGTCCATTATGTTGGAAAGAAACTTTTGCCTTAGTGCCTGAAGTAGTTGACTGCTGAAGGATATTAGGGTTGGTATATGCTGGGTTTCAGGATATCACTTCACAGGAGCAATATCTCAATTCCTATCACGGACACAAGGCTGCTAGAAAGCATTAATAATGCTGTAGGCAGTTCCTTCTGAAGAGGCCAGTCTAGCCTTAAAAAGTCCCAATGATTTACTTAATGAGTGTGAAAACAGTACTTTTCTAGAATAGCAAAAGATCTTTCTCAGATAATGCCTTATAAAAAGCAAGAAACAGTCATTCTGAATAGGAGCCATTCTCTGAGAGGAGACCTCACCAAAGCCAAAACAGTTCAGATTTATCACTGTCAACAGGTTTTTGTCCTTAACTTATTCTTACACACCTTTTTCTTGTCTTGTGTCTTTTCTCAGTAGCCAAAAAGAAGAAACATCATTATAATATTCCTACCTAGATGGTCTTCATCCTCCTAATTCTTCATCATCTGTAACTTCCAAGTGAAGGAAATGCATCTAGAACTTACAAAATAAAATAATAATTTTTTAAAAAAGTTTGTTTTGTTGTTGCTTTGTAGTTTTGTATGTTCACAGGACTGATCCTCACTTCAGTTTTTCAGACTGTCTGCACTATCCAGCTCTGCTAAATCCCACCACTAAAGCACTATGTCTGGAGTTCCCTTGAAGTGTGCCTACACTAACATTTTAGTTCTGGTCCAGGACACACTATGGAAGCAAATCATGTTTGTCCTTCCTTATTGTGTTTTGGTTCATAGCATGTGTCCCTAGGATGCCAACCAGGTTTCTGTTGGCTGGAGCTAAGCTGGAAGATGCCATCCAGGAGGCTGAGCATGCCCCAGGCACTAACTTCTGCTACACCCCAGCACTGGTGGGTGCTCGCTTCACAGAGGGGGTCCAAAGCAAAACTGAGACACTTGTTGTGGACTGACAACCAACTCTTTCTCTTTGCAGGTCTTCTCTTACAGCACCATGGGCTTGCTAGTATGGTCTCAGCCCTGGCACACTTAGTTTGAGAGGCTCAGTTCCTTCCCCATGGTAGAGTATCATTTTTGAGTATGTTAGCTTCTCTCTGAATTTGCTGGACTCTCCATTTTAATATTAATGGCTGATATCATTTTACATTTTTCTAATGCTTCTGGATTCATTAGGTCAAATACAGGATCAAGAGCTGCATAAAAATACACATTTTTAAGGAATCAATGAACTGGCACGTTAAAAAAAAAAAAAAAAAAAAAAATATTAGTGAAAAATCCAAAGTAAAACTTCTCTGCCTCCCCAACCACTTGAATAAGCTTTCCAGAAAAAAAAAAAGAAAAAACAAAAAAAAAAATCTGCTTGTCGGAGAGCTGGGATACACATATTAACAGATCTTTTCCCTCCAGTGTACTGCTTTCATATTTTCAGTAGCAAATGAACTGAGACTTAAAATGAATGAGCTGTTTAAGAGTAATATGCCTCCCCTTGCACCTGCATACATTGATGGCTATCAGCGGAGCTCCACAGCCAGTGTTTCAGTAGCACTGATTCTTGTACCATGATTATTTTCTTTAGTAACGTATTTGAGAAGCACTAGCAGTGCTGCCACTCAGTACAGCAATCACTGCTAAGCTCAAGACATCCTTGTTTATCTAGTTCACTGTTCTTCAGAGCAAAAAAACTTCACATGTAATTCTGCCAACTTTATTTATCCTGATTTATGTGATTATGCATATGGTGCTAATTCTTGCCTTCAGCTGTGTTTGTTCAAATTAAACATCCTTCCCTTAAAAATGCTATTGTACTTTTGGAGATTGATCTTTTTAATTCCACGTTTACATCCATTTTCATACTGTTCACTTGACTTCCTTTGTATATTTCTAGAGCAGGAACACCTTGCTGTAGTAGGCATGAGCCTACTATACATACACAAGCCTTGAATCTATCTTGCTATCGCTGTCTGTCATTTAATACTCTTGACTGAATTTTTTCATCTGAAATATGAATAACAATTTAATGCCTTCTGGAGGGGAAGAAGAGCTTCCATAAAAAATATCATATTATATGAGTTGCATGGCAAAAGGATTTGTGATTTGAATTATTACTGAACCTCACTGAGTATCCTTTCACAATCATTTGCATTTATAGTGATATAGGAACAGGGTCTTTATTTAACACCTACAGCGTAAGAACCCTGTGGTTTTGGCTGTGGGCTTCCACAGCTGAGCTGTTTGTGGAAGTCAAAACCCTGGACTAGTTCAGCCTGAGTACGCTCGGGGGGGACACCAGTGACAGCACATTAGGGATGGTTCCTCGAAAACATGCTGACAACCCCCAGCAGTCCTTTTTTAACTTTTCAAGGTAAACACACACTTTTTGTCTGCCAACAGTTTGCTAACGGGTATGTATAAATGTTAGCCCTAGATGGTTGAATCTTTCAGCCAGTTTTGTTTCTCTCTTTAAGCTGATGCACAGCTAGGACAGCTGTGGGTATTATGCTTGAGTTTCAGTCTCTCAGGCAATAAAGTATTTCTGGTCTAATCACAAGAACAGCTGGGACCTGGAGTCCTCTGCTTCTCTTCTAGCTTCATGGCTCTGTTTGTTCACCCTGCACTTAATTCAGCTCCTGAAGGGGTCAGTGACAAATCTCTTGCAGCCCATGCAGGTAGACATCCACAATTACCTCACTGTTTCCACTAGATGTAAGTCCTCAGATGATTTCCCTGTGGATTAATTTCATCTCCACGTCTCCTCATCCTCCCTCTCACCATCCAATGACCACATTGACATCTTAGCTATGGGTCTACACTGAAAGCTTAGGTTCAATTAAATATTTTGCATTTGCTATAAGTCTTTTTAGTGTCACCACATTATTTGATATATTCTGTAGAAGTGATCTAGGCCTTTTTTTTCCTGTGCATACAAGCTGTGTTGGATTTTACTAAAATGTGTATAATTTAAATAACCCAGATTTGCCTAATATAGCACAATATAGCACTTGTTTCTCAGACATGAACCAGACATCTACCCAGTTATACATTTCCTATTGAGTACATCAGCAAAGGTCTCCCAGTTCCTCACTGGGAAGGTGCTGGGATGCATCTGGATCGTATTTTGCAGTAGGCTGTAGAAGAAAGGCAAATTAGGACAGAGAACCATGAGTTTGTTAATGGTAATCTGAACCAGTAGTTAGATTTGTTCAGATAAAATAAAATAAAATCTGAAAACTCTTGATTCAGAGAGTTTATCTTTCCAGCAGTCATTTATTTTCCCGTTTCTTTTCTCATTTGTTGATAAAATACTTCAGTTGAAAATCCATTTTTAATGCAAATGAGATCAATTGAAATTTTTTTTAGTAATCCAGATGACGAATAGCATTGCATAAGAAAAGGCTTCTTCAGCCTCAGTGGAAACCTCTACTGAAAATGCTCGTTTTGTATTTACAATTATTATTAGAGGGCCTGCCCAGTAACTGATGGTTAGCCTGTTTAATACAGGCACATTAGTACAGGCTGTACAGGTGGACTGCTTTTTAAATTAGAGTGCAACAGAGTATTACATCAATTTACTGCCAGTGAAATAGACACTAGTTTCATTTTAGCATTTATTGGACCCATTGTGCTGGATGTTGCATGACAATAAGATGCCTTTTCCTTGCAGGAGGTCTTGGAGCAAGTGGTACTCTTGGGGCCAAGGTAGGAGAGAGAAGATCTGATGTAAGCTGCTCTTGTGCAGCTGGCAGCCTTTTCCCCAGGAAAGACACCAGCCATTTGGAGAGTCACTTTAACTTTCTTCCCACCCCAGTTTTGGGTGGTAGGAAGCCTAAAAGCTACAAGAGAGAGAATCCATCTCCAATCTCTCTTCTTTCACACATTTTCTCCTTCTTCCCTTCTACCTTCTCTCCAAAAAGTTTGTATTCTAGGAGACATATCTCTTGTATTCATATGCTAGAAGGAAGAGGTATTGTTTTGTTGGGTTTGGGGTGGGGAGGGCAGAAAGTTACTTCTGCTTCTGTTCTTTTTGCATCAGCCTAATTAGAGGACAAATCTTCCTCAAGGAAATGACCAAAGGGCTCTGTGCTGCAGCATTATGTTTGCAGCTTTACTCTCATGAGTAGTTCAGCTGTACACACATAAATGCTCATAGGATCGAGCAGGATGAAGACAAAAAGCAGACAAAGCAAAGGGGAGTGAGTTAGACATACAAGCGCAGTGGTCAGGGTGATGATAGGCACACATGTTGTTAGTTCCTTTCCCCCTCCCTCCTGCCAACCACTAAAACAAGCAACATATGATAGGAGGAGGAGAGGGGTGAAAATCTGACTATGTACTTGGAAAAACACCACCCATCTGTAATAGATTCATATTTCATAGGTCTTGCTTAGGCTTCATTTACACCCTCTGAGTGTATTTCTCTCTATTAAGGAGCCCTGTGGACTATTCCTGATCCATTTCAGGACCGCAGAGGGAAGTAGAGATAGCCTGAACTGCAGTGCACTGCAGTCTCCTTATTTAGGGAGGGAGAAATATTTCCTTTGGCAAGCAGAGGTGTACCTGTGCTCCAAGGTCTTCAGTGTGCTTAGTGAAGACGGATAAGTAATGATGCCTACATTTGAATTTCATGAGACATCTCTACTTTCTGATAGGTATTTTTCAGGTTTGGAACAAAAGCAAGTATGTTTTCAATTTCCAGTGAAAATGAATTCTGAAAAAAAAAAAAAAAAAAAAAAAAAAAAAAAAGAGAGATCTGTTTTAGTCAATTTTCATTTCACAATTTTGATTTAACAATTTTATTTTACTTCCTACATCATCTGTAAAGCTTTCCAGAAGCATATTACTGACATGCTACATCTGGTATAATATCATTGAAATCTTCCATTTTTAATATCTTTTGTTATTCCTAAAGGATACTCCTATTCACTACCAATAAAAAACATCTTCATCTCCTTTCCTAGATCAAACTCTATCTTGTTTTGTAATGAAATAGAATAAGAACATAAATTTGAGTTCACAAGGAAGTGAAGTTTCTCTTTACACTTACAGATTATAGCTCTAGTACACAATTTTGTGGAGTGAGAGAACATTTAAATTTTAATAGCAAAAGCAAGTCTTCAAGCACAGATGTAAATAATTCAGAACTTAAAGGCCTCTGACATGGTGCTAATAGTTCATTGTATGCTTAGAATTTGTACAGGTAGACATGAAAGCAGATACTAAGCAGTTTTGCCCATGGCAGTGTCACCATGAGGCTGTATGGTTGTAGGTGAGTCATGGAAATTCCCTGTCTCATTGTCTATAAAATGGGGATAAGCTATCTGTTTCCCTGGAATGCTGTGATCCTCAAATAACGGATGATGTGAACATCTCTGTTGAAATACCGCATCATTAATTTTCCGTTGCTCTTTTGCCAATGTTTGAAGACATTTAGATCTATGATGGTCCAGACTTTAAAGCTACTAGCAGTACTGCAATAACTGTTTTCAATTTCTAAAAGATCTGATTCCTACCTTCTTTCTAAACATTTGCCACTTAAGCCTCAAATGCATTCTTACAGAAATGATTGCTCATGTTTCCTGTGCTTTACCTCTCCAAATAATGATGTACAGTAGTCAGTAATTAACTCAAACACGAGAGTAGTCCATCCTTTTGTATTTTGGAAACAGGCTCATGTCACAGTGGGACTGTGAATTTTGGGCCTTGAATCTCCATTCCTCTGTAACCTGCTCAGGCAATAACACCTTTGATCCTGAAAAAAAGAAGGAATAATTCAGAACTGAAAGCCTTTGGCAGTCATTTTGTACACAAGTAAGTAAATATGCACTTAATTTAGCTCTTGAATTGCTGGGTTTCTGCAGTTTCCACTCCTTATTTTAGGAATTCATAAGTGTTCTTTTCAATTTGAAATGATATTGAAAACAATTGTTAGAGAGCTGGTAGACTTTTTCTAGGCCTTTTCCTCCTGTCAATAAAATTCATCTGATCAGAGATTGTTCATAAAAATGAAAATATCTGCATATGTATTTTTAACTGGGTATGTTAAGCCATCCATAGCTAATCTACTATTCCAACAGATATCGCTAACATGCTGTAAGGCTTTGGGCAAGGCTCTTTGCACATTCTAGCAGTGGGGAAATATAAATGAAACACATCATCCTAGGAATGTACATATTAACGCTTTTGTTTTAAAAGCTGTCCACAGTAATGAGCTCAACATAACCTTTTGCCCCTCAGATTTCTACAGAATGATCCACCTGGCAAAGAGTTAAGCGCAGACCATAACTACACAGTACAGCCTGCAAGTGTCATCATCTTTTCCTTGCAAACTGTGTGTGCGTGTGTGTGTGTCTGAGCGCATGTTTTAAAGACCTTGCCTAATCATACCTCACTTATTTTTAAGTAGAACATGTGGTTTGACTTTGCACCCACTTTTCTACTGGAAGACTAAATGTTAACACCCAGGGGCACCTGTCTTAGATTAGTGAATAGTTTACTACAAGTGATGGAACAAAACTGATGGGATTATACTTGGTTCAGAAACACAGAATTGAGTCAAACAGGCTTTTGCTTTTTATTTATTTATTTGTTTCAAAGGACAGAATATGACACTAAAACAAAGGGAAAACGTGTCTCTAATGCAGTAGTTTAAAAACATTTGACAAGTTTTGCTGACATGTTTTCTGTGTGGAAGGACCTGAAAATCTCATGTCCACTTGACAAGAGCATTTTTGTCATTCCACAGTGGCAAAACAAGTGCAAAATGTGAAGTGGTCTGCACATATGGTCTTAGAGGGCACTGAGGTTTGGTGAGGGTCAACTTTTTTTGGATCTGGGTAAATTTCATGGTCCCAGCTGTCCAGATGATTTGCAGAGGACACCAATATACTAAAGCAACCTGCTGTGAATCTTCATCCAAACAGGTTAATGCATGGCAGGCACCGGGTATGGGCCTCATAACTTCACAAAACTAAAACAAACTTCCACCAACACCAGATAATGAGATTTCCTCTTCTGGTCTTCTGATTGACTGGGTATAATTTACATGATTCCCCTACAATCATCTAAAGCTCTGTCCTTCCATACATATCTAATAATTCTCAACAGTATTAACATGGAAATAAATATATATTTTATGGATATTGTGTTCAATATATGCTGATTTAGCAATCCAAGTACTAAGATACTGTAGTAATTTCTTTTACAAACATAGTACTAAAATGGCAACAACAGACTTCTTTCTTACTGCTTTCAGCCACTGCCCGATATAAACACATAAGTCTGCATACTTACACACTCATTTGTACTAGCATACACATGGACACATGCACATGCATATTAATACTTTATTCTTGGACTGATATTTCCCTTTTACCACTGTATGTCTCAAATTATCTTTCACTTGTCCATCATTTGCCTCAGCTTATCAATTCCCCTATTTGTCTGATTATTGTTGTGTGGTGCTTTGGAGTAAATATCTAAATATATATATATATATATATTAAAAAAAAAAAAAAGTATAATTAATACAGGTCAATTAGTTGTTTTTTCTGCTTCCTCCATACAGCCTGTTGCTCTTCCCACTAAACCTCTCTTTCTCCTTTCCTGGGGTATTTCTGAAGTATCAGATATTGCAGCAAGGTTTTGTCACTTCTTTGGAATGCATTGTTGCTGTAATATTGTTGCCATCACATTTTCAAATCTCCATTTTAGATGTCTTGTCTATCACAAAATGGAGTAATTTAAAAGGCAGCTTACACATAAGCAATTTTCTATATTTCATTATTCTCACTTAATTGACGATTTGCAGAAATGAATGGAACAGAACCATTACACTCCCGTCAATTTTAAATTCCTAGTCAAAGAGACTGGTAATATTTCATTTTATACTAAAAATGGTATCGTTAGTTTTCATATTCTGTTATTTAAGTACAGGTTATTTTTATGACATAGGAAGGCTTAATGTTTGATGGCGGGCAGATAGAAAATTAACATACCAAATATAACATAAAATAGGGCATTTTAAACCACAGTACTGCACCTTCTCCTGTTTTTCATAATACAGTAATTCTGGGAGATATTTCAAATATTCCTCATTCTTCTTCAGTGGAGAACATTGTGGGACTTGCTGATGAGCTGGCAGACACCATCTCACCAGTGCTGGTGGACGGATGGAGGCTTCTGATGGCTGAATTTTGTTCTAAGAGTTCATGGCACCTCTCAGTGCCACTCCTTCACTGTCCCACTCCTAAATAGCACCACAGCACAGCCTCTGTGGCACTAGTGAAGACATAGTCTTTTATCCTAGTTCCTCATGCCGTGTTATCTTCACTCTGAACATGGCTGCAGTCCCCCTTTGGGAAAAGTCAGTGTGAAATCATTTCTTGCACTTACTCCAGGTTTTCTTGCACTGATGAAAAATACTGTATGAAATGGCTGAAGCAATGTACACATCATGGTTTGCATCTCTAGACGTGACTGTTCTCAAAAATATGACTGAAATGGTGCTTTATTGATTGCAGCTCTTTGATAGAAAAAAAAAAAAAAAAAAAAAAAGAGGTCACATACTATGAATGTCAATAAATATAGTATGGGAATTGTGAATTATTGGGGACATCATGTTTCCAGCAGATGTTTTTGTCTCATAACAGAAGCTGATTTAACAAGTCTGCTTGCAGCTGGCCCCGGAGCCCCACTGAGCTGAGTCAGCAAGACGGGCTTTGTGGGGCTGAATTTTCTCCCACCCTTTACCATCAGCCATACAAGTAGGCTTGAATAATGAGCGAGAGGCTGAATTCATGCTCAGCACCATAACAGCAAGCGTGCAGTGGTGTTGGGCAGGGGACACCAAGGAGAGTGGCTGTGTCAATAAATTTAAGATGCTGATTTGCACCTTCTGGGGAAAGGCTCCCATTTCTTTGTTAAAACACTCCTGCCTTGAGTATGGCTGGAGCTGCATGTGCAATAAGATGCCTGCCCTGCAGCTGCAAAACCTGCAGGTGCATAAATCTCTAGCATTTATGATAAAATCTGTGTTGTGGACGTTTCCTTATCAGAGCAGATCAGGGAGAGGAGAAGGAGGAAGGGCTGAGGAAAAGCTGCTGACAGCTTTGAGCTGCTTGGAAACACTGGCCACTATTTAAAGAAGGCATCCAAGTCCTGCTCTCCCCAGAGCTGGTAATAATTGTGCCTTTTGCTTCCATGGGAATAGGCTCAGGCCTTTGGCTGGCAAATGTTTGCATATAGCCCAAATCAAGTCATTAGTTGCCATGTGTCCAACCTGTATTTTAGGGCCCTCCAGCTGAAAAGTCCATTTGCATATTTATCCCAGTCAGGAACATGGTAATTAAGTCTGTGGCGTTGTACACAACCCCGAGGAAAGTCTGTAATTCAATAGTTCAGAGAGACTCCTGCTGATTTCAATGGGTTTGGAGCAGTCACAAACTCAGAGGGTGTTTACTGGATCATGGACAGCCTGAGTACTTGCAAGAATGATTAAATTAACACTTCAAATTATCAACGCCTCTGCAAAGCTAAAATACCAGCCCCACCTTTCAGACTACAGAAAAGGCATTACAAAAGGGGTGAAGTTTGCCTTTTGATTTGGCCTGCTCTGTGTCACTGTACATCATGCGAGCATGCACAGCACTTGTGCTTGTCTCAGCTCCCAGCAATGCAGATCATCTCCAGCCACAGAGGGGTAGGAGAGGAGCTTGAAGAGATGGGCTTGGACTTGAATAATGGACAAGGCTGTCATCACAGCAGGTAGGGGAAACCGATTACACTGGAATTTAGCACAAAGGCTTTCGGTCGCAGTTAAAAGACGATCTTGTTAAAAACAAACAAATAGCTGCACTGGCAGAATCCTGAAAGGCCAAGTCTTCCGTGCAGGGTTGAAACATCTATGGTAGGAAAAAGACATTTACCAAAGGAGAAAATCCTTAACTATGTTTCATGGAGATAGGCCAAAACCAGTTCCTGCATCTGGAGTTTTACTCTGCTAAAAGAGATATAACAATCCTTTGTGTGATTCAGAAAAAAACAGCATGAGCTGAAATTTTAACTGCTCCCAAATGCATAGATGATTACAATTGTTGGGTTTTTATTCAGTGCTATTATTCCCATTTATTTATTTATATGTGTTTGTATTTTGGGCGACAAATATGCCATCTGCCTTTTGATTTCTGTGGAGCCGTACTTTGTCTGAGGGCTGGCCCCTTCCCTGGCATGCTCATGAAACTTCCCTCCTTCACCACCAGGCCTTCAGCTGGTCAGCTCTACTATCTTTCAGGTAAATTGAAAGTATTAAGCCTGTGAAAAGTGGTTGTAACTTCAGCCAAGGTTTTTGTACCAATGCCTTCATCCAACTTCTCTTGCCTGTGGGCTCTCTGATTGCCTTCAACAGCCTGGAGCAAGGAGGAAGCGGTTTCACGGCATATTGCATTGCTGAATGAAAAGGGGAGAAAGGAAGAGACTTTGCAGAAAGATGAGAAAGGCTGACCGAGAGGCAGTTAAGGATGCCTGCAAGAGACAAAGACCTTGGGACTGATTCAAAGCCCATTGAAGTCGATGGAAACATTTCAATGGGCCTTGGACCAGACCTCTTTAGAGAAATGAATGGAGAAATAATAAACAGGTTTGGGAGAGAAACAAATCCAGAGGTGGTGGAGGTAGATGGCACAGCTGTAAGGAAAAAAGTGATCTGGCAGGAAGAAGAGGACCTGGGCTGTTGGAAATGAAGATAGGGGTTGGCAGTGCAGGAGTTTGGCAAATGACCCGAAAATGTTGACTGAGAGATTCGTTTGCTTGTTTTGTAGTGTGCAGTAGCAAACAAGGCCCAGAAACACAGTTCATTGTTCCAGCAGGTGGATTTGTCCCTGGGGACTTCCCTTCCGCCTGCCCGCTGCTCCCCTGGGGTTAGCCAGCAGTCCCTTTTTGGCCTTCTGAATAATTTTCCCTAAAAATAACATGTTCTGAGCAAGTTCTTGTGTAGCAAACTGTGAATGTGACCTAATAAATTCTCAACTGCTCGACAAAACATCTAGGGCATTTTTTTTTTTTCAAAAAATAAAATTACACATTGATTTGCAATGTAACTGTTAAATCTAGATTGAATTCCAGAGTTAAACCAAAGCAGCCTCAGATCCAGTTTCCTCATCCCAGTAGAAAATTGCTTGCCTAAGGTTTCTGGGAAACGGGAACCTATAGAGTAAAATAAATTAAATAAATAAATAAATAAACCCACACACAACAAACAGAAGTATGAATTTAATTACCAATACTATGCTCCAACCTCCACGGGGAAGGAGAAAGATAATTGCTTAGGGTCTCTGGGTGGAATCTTGTCCCCATGGCCAAGACAACAACCAGTCTAGCCAGCGTCTCAATGACAGGAGAGCAACATGCGGCATGTTTTCTGGTGTCAGTGATTCTGCATAGAGTCATAACAGGTAAGTGAGATGGTAATTAAAAATGGAAGGAAGCATTGGCCGGAGATGAGAACAGGTGGTATGGAGGGGGAGGGGGGAACCTGCATTTCATTGCTTATAAAATGGAAAGATAAAAATATAGTTCAGCAATAAAAGCACAGTTCTCACAGGGAATTTTTGCAGAAAGCTCCAGATAGAGAATCTGAAAGGGAAAGGTGGAGGCATTTGTTGTTATTTTTTTCGCAAGCTGCATAAAAACCCTGGACAATACACAGCAGCCCAGGAAATGCAAACAGGTTGTTGCGATAAAGCAAAACCTCCCGTGGGGAAACAGATTTGAAGTGGCAAATGTGCTTGCAAGGGATAGGTGTCGGTTTTTGAGGAAGTGTCACAGCAACAAAGAGTGGGGGATGTCGTGCTGTCTGATAGAGGAGGGCAGCAAGGTTGCCCTGCGCCCCACTGCTGTGGACAGCCTTGCTGGGACAACAGCCAGGCCACCACTGGTGACATCCGAGGGGACATCCTGCCACGGGTCTCTGGGTTGTGCAGCTCAGGGACAAAGGAGGGGAGAAAAAATCCTCTTCTGATTCATGGACCTGCTCAACAGCAGGGATTGGAGGCAGGGTCTCTGGGGTGCTAATGGTGACAGAAATCTAATTTTGAGTGAAAAATCTTCTGGAAAGGGCAGAACCTCTTTGGCCCTTTTGTTGTTTGTTTTAGGTGAATGGCCTTGCAGTATCTCCAAAAATATTTCATCAATTGTATAGATTGCTTTCTTGACAGAAATGTGTCCTTCCTTTAGCTTGAAAAGACAAGCTTGATTTGGGTTTGAAATTTACCTAGTAGATTTAACTTTTTCTTAAAAAAAAAAAAAAAATCGGGAAATAACTTATTTAGAAAGCAGAGAGACATGAAGTGCTAATAGGTCAGGTAATATTTCTATTTGACTCGGGGAGGAGAGATTCCCTTCTCCTGAGGTTACAGTTCCTTCCCTCCCTGTGGTGATCTGTCCTTCATGCAAATAAACCGGCACAGGGGCACACCTGGGGACCATGCCCCTGAGTGCTCTCAGCTGTTCCTCCACTCTTAGACATGTTCATTCTGGAGTTTTTGCCCAGTTTCCTAGTAAGTTTTGAACCAACTGCCTTATTTCACCTAGATTTGATGCAAAATTATCAAAGTCACCCGAGTGTTTATTTTTCCTGTAAAATGTCTTCTAGTAGAAGGGAATATGATTTGGTCCTGAGATGATAGCTTGGATCATGTGAACCTCTTCACTGATTATTTCTGTAACAGTTTTTTAATTAGTATTCCTATGTTTGCTTCTTGCTGCTCAATTACTCTGCAGGGCATTGATTATAGGGTGTATTTTATAGATATATATACACAGAAAATGGATGATTCTAGCATAATTCTATTAACAATTCAAGTAATCAAGAGGCATAAATCTGTAGGATCATTTTTCTTGCAAATCATTTCCAGACTAGTTTTAAACTGTAAGACACTGGGGGAGAAAAATGTCTCTCTCTCCATTTGCTAAATACTTACTTCAGTGCAAACCGTATTTTGACAGAAGCCTTTGATCTCTATCAGACTGCAAATGACTAAAAATTAAACATGAGGAAGAGCATAGGGGAAAAGTACTCAGCACGAGCCAGACAAGGGGGATCTTTTTCTTCATGCAAAATGTCATCTTCAGTCCTCCCTTGTAGACTGATACAAGGAGACACCACGTAGGTCCTGATCCTGCTTTGTCCCCCCTCCTCCTCAGCCATCTGCACAAGCAGACAAGTGATAGAAATTAGATTAATTGGTGTCAAGTGGGGCTAAATCCTGCAGCTCCCTGGCACCCACCCGTGCTCAGATGCTGCTCTGGAGTCCGTGCAGGTCCATACCTGGCCATACAGCCTCGTGTTGCAGGCATCTGCACCCAGAGAGGGCTCTGTTCGGTCCGGAGCGTACAGATACTGGAGAGGGCAGGCATTGCAAGGAGAAGTGAGAAAGGACCTTTGAAGCCTGGGAAATGAGCGGGGCTTCATCTGCAACAGCTTTAACATTTTGTGGCCAGAAACTGTCCTTTGCTACAGCTGTACAACCATGTTAGCTTATCACGTGTAAATCCCCACTTTGATAGCGAGCTAATGAAAATGCTGGTTGAATATTTAAAATCCCATTCCTCCCTGCTCATGGGAAGGCTTGAATGAGAATACACACTGCGTTATATAGGTGAAGCGGGTAAACACTTCATTACCAGCCTCCATGCTGGATTTTGAAAGCATGTTAATGTGCTCAGGGTTCCTGGTTTGCATTTAAACTTTCCAGAGATTTGTTTATATCCTCAGCTTAGTGCACATGATTCAAGCTTAGCCCGTTTGTATGTTTTGGCAGACTTGTAGTGCTAAATAATAATTTTAAACAGTTCAATTAATGCATTCCTCCATTTTCTGTTCAAACTATGAATGAACAAACATTTACATGAAGAACAGAAGTGATTTTTTATGCTGAGAGCTTTCCTCTCCTAACCCTGCTCTATGGCCTCATAAAAATATCACCATATAACACATACAAATTCAATGAGATTCATGTATGTAATATTAAGCCCACACTTAATATTTTTAATGGATATAGCTTAGTCTTCACCTCCTTGCCAGCTGGAGCTCCTGAAGGTTGAGCCTTTTGGCTGCTCCATGTCACAGTGCAAGGGCACTTAGGGACAGCAGAATGTCATCACAATCACATGAGCACAGACTACATGTGCTCTCTGAGGAGGAGAACACATTGGGCTTGGCAGAGCACCGCACGGCTGCATCTCAGCTAACCCAGCATATGAACCTGCTTCAGGCTTTTCTGAATGTCTATGCATGGGGGCCTGGAGATAGCCCTTTGTCTTCACATGATACAAGGAGACATATTCCTCCAATGGTGATTTAAGTCCTGGTCACAATATTTCTGACAATGTGGTACAAAATTAAAATATCCAAAAAAATACATAAAATAACAATAGCTTGTTGGGATAGTACCTATTTCTTCATTCCTGTAGGTTTATCATTCTAGATTCTGTATTATTTATATTATTTTGCACTTCCTATTTCTCTTATTTCTATATTATCTGTCTTTGTATTTCTACTACTACAAAAAATAGTAATCCTTCTTAGATGCTGTTATTAGTGCCTGGCTTGAAGTGAGACCATTGCAGTGGGATTTGTTTGCTTCTTACCGCTGAAACTTTTCACATTGCACAGCAAATTTGAACCAAATCGAAGTAAGGAGGGCTAATGTGAGACTTCAGAGCCTTCAGTCTCTCAGGACAGCAGGAAATAGCCGTGGTGAGGGGCCGGTTCGTGTCCTACATTCAGCTCTTGCTGCTCTCAGACAGCGATGCTGCAATGGTTAAACTTGCTGGTGTGGGAAGCACAGGTACCCGCGCACAAAGCACGGGTGTAAAACAAAGTCTCTTGCTGATAGCCATCTGGAGATCACAGACTTCAGCTCACTCTGACTTATTTTTAGGCACCAAGCTTCGTAGTCTTTAAGGGCAAAAAAGAGGGGAGTAAAAATAGGCCAATTAGTATAATTTCTAAAAAAAATTCCTTAAAGATCTTGAGCAATTGCAAAGGTGACTTTAAAATTTAAGAGGAATGAAAAACAAATGGGCTAGGTAGGAAATTTGGGGGCCTCTAAGAAGATCACTTAGCCAATAAATTGCTTTTTTTTATCTGAGCATCTTTGAAGTATCCTCCCTGGAGGGACTATCTTAAAGCTAGCTTTAGTTAGTAGTATTGGGATGTTAATGGCTTCCGAATGTACCTTTCCTATTCTCTAATCTAGCCTCTTACCTTCCCTGCTAGTTTTGTTACAATTTCACTCTGTGCATAAAGATCAAACTTAAAATCATGGCAAGAAAAGTTTTTTTTTCTTTTTTTTTTTTTAATCCAATTACAAAGTAATGACATTATTTAAGACTCGCCACGGTCAGTAACTGGTTTGTCACACAGGGTCACATTAGTTTGTTTGTAGCATTGTGAATTTGGGGAAAAGATTTAGTCCTGCTTGAAAATCTATGTGTCATCAACTCGTTGGACATCTGGTTTCAATTTACAATGTATCTGCCTGAGGGAACATATCACCCCCAGAGTAAATAATAATAATAATGTTAATAATAATAACAATATCTATAATATAGTAATAATAGATGTAAATGAAGTACATGTTCTTGAGTTTCCAATGCGGGAGAAAACAAATTAGAAAATGAATTGCCTGGAGGTTTGCATTTACATTGCACGGATGGTTTACATTTTAAGGAACATGAAAACAGACTGCCTTCAAGGAAGACCATGAATATTTGAGGAAGATTTATTTAAACCAAAGATTTTGGGAAATGTTAAAACCAGATGAATCCTGTGCAGAATAAAAGTGTGAGATCAAGTAATTGGGTTTAGCACGAACTGTGGATCTAATCATACCGGTAAAATCTATATTTAAAACCGGGGTGAGTAAATGTCTGCAATCCAATGGGGAAGCAAAAGGTCTTCTGGGGCTGAGGGCAGATATTTGCTAATAAAGGGGAAGGCTTGGCTTCTGGAGACAATCAGAGACTCTTGTCCATGGAAGGGCAGCAGCAGAAGAGAGGGAGGGTGGGCAGCTTGGGCTGGGGGCTGTGTGCCACCTGGCCCCACCACCCCCAGCATCACCTCATGGCCCCAGCCCCCAGCACAAAAGCATTTATGTAAAGGTGTCAAAAGAAGGTGGCTGGATGGAGTTGTGCTTTTGGAGGAAATTACAGACTGTTTGGTATTCCCAGCTGAATCCATTTTGTAAAAAGCAAAATCTTTCATGGGAAAATATCTATCTGAATACAGCTTTTACGAGGAAGTGAAAGAGAAAGCAGTAAAGAAAGCAGTGGTTGTTAACTTGCTTGCATTTTATACAAAGAAATCTTTACTTCTATTCCAAACAAAAAGAAGCAGGCACGCTCCTACTGCAGTCTCCAGGAGAGCCTGCTGACTGCAGCTTTCACCCAGCTGTCAGGAGCACGGGTTCAAGCTGCTCCTTCAAAGGAGGCACAACTGCAAGCTGAACCTCCAGGTCTCATCTCTGGGCCCTGGCCGTGGGGCTATTAAACATTCAGGAGTGTGTTTCCTTTCCTCTTGTTTGTCACATAGAACTTCAAGGGGTCTCGAGGTCTCCTTCACGCAGCTCATGATGTAGAAACTACACTGGTAAAATTCCCAATTCCCAACAAGACAAAAAGCAGCAAGAAAATCTCCAAGAGCAGCTCTTCAGCTCCAGTGGCAGCTGTCATTGCAGGTCATAGCAGGTCACTGTAGGGACACAAAAACTGGTAAAGAATGAATGCCATTGGGTATCCCAACCTGGGTGGCTGAGCATTACCTTGGAAGATGGTCAGAAGTAATGGCTGGGTGCCACAAGGTGCTGCTCCTCAGAGCAACTCCTCCACTGTGGGACAGAGGTTGGTTCATGAAATGAGGCTCTGAGTAACACTGGACTGATAGTGTAAATAAGTGACATGGTTTTTATGCAGTTTATAATTAGGCATATACACAGGTAAAATCAAAGAAAAACATCCAAATGCTTATTTCCTTAGAAGTATACGGAAGGGAAAAGTTAGGAAAATAAATCAGCTAGAAGTATATTTAAAGAAATTGTGACAGAACCATGGATAGTGTTCACATTCCACCTCCAAGTACAATTGCAGAGCAGGAAAGCTACCAGGGAAGAAACAGGCAAACATCAAGATGTAAAGGTCTATTCAAGCTCGAGAAAATATCATTTGACAATTGAATTTATCCCAAGTAAAGCCAAGAAAGAAAGGATTCTGGAACATGGGAATATATGCTGCTATCTCTGAGAATTGTAAGAAAACTGGAAAAACAAGAAACGAGATGTTTAACAAAGTTGAGTGCTTCAGAATAGAATATAAGTTTGTAAAATGAAAATATGAATAAATATAGAAAAGGTATGATAATTAGAGTAGTGTATGAGGTCATTTGCCATCAGACTGAAAGACGAATACCATGTATTTGTCAAGTCATGAAGCTCAGATATCACATCATGCAAACAGGAAACAGAGGCCATGAACAACAATATAAACAGGGAATGCCCTTGATCCAGTCACGTCTTCAGTTGGCTTGGGAAAGTTAAGATCAAACATTGATTTTCCAAGAAAATATATCAATGTCTTCTGGAAATGAAATATGAAGTAGAGGTGCTCTAAATGACTGTACTTCTTGGCCAGATACCTAGTAATTATGAATATAATAATATTCAATTAATAATTATTATGAATAATTATTATACCTCCTTTTCTGGAGATATTCAAGGCCCGTCTGGACGCCTACCTGGGTAGCCTGCTCTGAGGAACCTGCTTTGGCAGGGGGGTTGGACCCGATGATCTTTTGAGGTCCCTTCCAACCCCTACAGTTCTGTGATTCTGTGATTCTGTGATTCTGTGATTATGGCTGGTTTAAACAAACAAAACCATGATAATGGTGGGCATCCTGAACTAGTTTATCTTCAAAAAAGCATAAGAGGAAAGTAGTGGAAATAATTTTGACTTAATCCTGCTATATGAATGTAAAAGTATCACTGTTTTTAAAATCAATTGATTTGCTGTACTCTGGCTAAGTTCTTTGAAAAAATAAAAATAAATAAATATGAAGAGATGCAGGAAGGCTGATAGATATCTTTTATATAGACTTTAAAGAGATTCTCAACAAAGGTCCTCACAAGACCTGATTAAGGACATCCGTAAATCAAGATTAGGGTTCTATGTGCAACTGGGAACAGTGAAGGAAACAGGAATGTGGGGGTGGTTTAAATGACCCCGTCTCACCATGGCTCTCTGCTGGAGCAAGACCATGGGCATGGAGACAGGCTGATGTTACTCACATGCTGAAAACCAAAATTAGGCAGCCAGCAATGGCAGGGATACATATGAGAATCTCCAGATAGATCTTCCAAAATGAGGAAATCAGACAATATTCTGGCAGATGAAATTCCACTTATTTACAAAATAATCTACTTCAGAAATTAAACTACTTGCACACTCTGCTGAGACCTGAATTTGTTGTGAACTTCTGAGATTTTGAGGTAAATGATTTAGGCATCACTGTGGACAGCTCAGTAAAGACATCTGTTCAAATTCATTGTGCAGCAGTAGTCTAAATTGTAAATTAGATGTTAGGCTACATTAAGAAATTGGATGGCTGTAATATGGAAAATATGGTACCATTTATAAATCTGTGAAACAGACCTGGAGACAGAGAGCATTCTTTTTGTTCTCTTGATCTCCAAGAAAGAAAAAGGAAAAACAGAAGTCTCAGGTGGCAACAATGGACTGTAAGAGTTACAATGAGGAAACATTTAAAACTGGAGTCCTTGGGAAAGAGGCTTTAATTTAGAAAGAGGAAAAAACAAGCGTGCAGGTAAAGGTAGAAACATATGCTCTAATGGAAGCTCAAATGAAAATCAGACATTCTCATATTGCTCTTTAATACAGAAACATTTATACGGAATTTGAAAGCCAGGCATTTCTAGTAAACAAACACAAGCTTTAATAATTCTATTTTATATCAGAGACCAGCCAGAGCTGTTGACATGAGGTATGATATTTCAAGTGTTATTGCTTATTCAGTATTTGTAATGGAGGTAGTTTCAGGAAAACTGTTATTCTTCTCATTTTTAACACTTTTCACGTTTCTAGAGACATTCGCAAAAGGCTGATTTGTGTAAGTTCAAAAACTCTCTTTAATTAAGAAGCCATCTTTGTGAATGCAAATGAATACATCAAAAACTCTCAGAAGTCCACACAACTAATAATTAATCTAGATTTCAAGGACTCTCTAACACTATTACATCATGAATACCTCCATCATTCAAGAATGGGCATCCTTCTAGCAATTAAAAGAAAAATTTAGAAGATAATTAGACACAATTCTCATCACAATATTTTATACAGGTAAAAGATTTTGAAATTAGGTCAAGGGAGGGAGGGAAATTGTGATTCATTACAGAGGCTCCAAGAAGCAGAATTACCTCATCATAACTTCTAAGTAGTCTGTTTTTCTCTGTTATTGTAATGAATCACCACTGTTAATAAACTAGGAAGCCAGGGACCACCTTATGTTGTATGGATAAACTGGCTGCGATCTGACATCTGTCTTTATCAAAAAAGTGCCAATAAAAATGTTGAAAATTTCATACATTACAAAATATGTAGACTATATGTTGCTTATACACTTTAGTGATAGGCCATAAAGAAAAATAAATTTAAAAAATAATAATAATAATCTGATTGCTCCTTAAATGTCTCATTTGCACAACAGCAATTAGAGAATAAATTGTGGATACCAAAGCAATTATGCCAAAATATATCAAATTCCTTGCACTCCCTGAAATAATAGGGGAAGGGATAGATGTAATTTATTTTAATGGACCAGCAGAGGTAATAAAGAATTGCTTAATGTCATTCTTCACAGATTTAGATCTTTATGATAAGATTTTTATGAAATGGAATATATAACCCAAATAAAGTGAAACCAGATTTAATGAAATTGCCCGTCAATAACAGTTTCAGAAGTTTGGAGTTTTTTCCTTCGGTCTGGGTTTATCTGTTCTTAAAACCATTTGCTGAAGTTTCACGCAGGCTTATAGCAATGATAATAATAGCTGCTGCAGCCAGATCGTTCTCTGAGTGATCAAAAGTTATTTTCTATATCAGATAGTGTGGTCTGGTGGGAGATAATATCCAAGAGCTCGAGCAAGTCTCAGGAGTACTGATATCACAGTTCTGCTGATTTTGTTACTGATTTGCTGCTTGACCTTAGATATGTTATGTGAGCTAGTGTTAAATAGGTGTAAGTAATACCAAGAGCACAGAGTTCGTCACAGTTTTAATTAATGCCTACGAAGACCTTGGAAAAAAAAAAAAAAAAAAAAAAAAAAGCCTGATGAAGTCCCCTAGGCTTTCTAGAAGTCCAAAATATTATTGTTTAAATAGTTTGAAGCTTTGACAATATTCCATGCAAAGGCGAATACGCATAGATAACAAAAGCTTATTTACATTCATGGTATGTTTTTATTTTTAAACAGTGTCTTTAAGATAAATATTTTATAAGTGCATGACACACATTATAATGTGCATATAGATATATATTTATTATAATCTGCTATTTTATCTATTAACATCAGGTCAAAATCTTGGGAGTAAAAAAAAATAAATCCTAATCTTAAGGAAGAATATTCTCTATTCTTCTCTATATTCCACTGCCTGGCCATCATTTGAGAGATTTCAGCAGTAGCTTGATAGGGTACATCTTGCATGAGCAACTCAAAAACTGATAGGGTAACCTAGTACACGACTAGATTAATATTAAATCTGTTAATGTTCAGTGTCTCATTTCCCAAGGCTGAAGCAAAACCCTTACCAATATCATACTGAAAAATATATTTAAATCCTTGTTGTAATCTTGACCAGATCTCTTTGAGGTCAATGCAAGGATTCCCAGGTGACATAACAGAGCAGAGCTTTTGGCAGCAACTACTAAAAGTTCCAGAACCAGAAGGAGACTTAAAGGATTATTTGGGGGTGCTAGGTCCCTGCTAGAAGCCATGCAGGGTCTGCAGGGTCTATGCAAAGGCTTACATTGGAGTTGCTGCCATATGCTGAAGACTACACTGTCACATCCACCTCCAGCTCTCCCTCAGCCAGCTAAAGGGACACCAGAGGTATTCCTTCTGGGGCAGATTACCATGAGTATACAGACACCAATGATGGCAACATCTCCCTGACTCTCTCCTGTCTCTCAGCCTGCACCTTCCACAGCTATCTCAGGGACCATGCTTACAGAGAACATTTCACCTAATATATTTCCAAACTCTTTGCAAAGACTAGATAATTAACATTCCCAACAATTGTAAGTGAAGAAATCCTAATTCATTTATTTTTATAACCTGTGCTATACCCCATAAAAGAGTGCAGAGTTGGAATTTTAGCATTGTCTTCCCTATTTTTGCTTCTGCTCTTTGCCCCTGCTTTCTCTGATGTGCCCTCCTACAGCTCCCTGTAGTTAGAGAAAAAAAGCTCAATCAGCCTCAGCTTCTGCTCCTAACAGGGCACACGTATGCAAGCTGTGTTTCAGATGCAGAGTGTTGATGCCAGATGGACTGAACACAGTATTTCTGCTGGGTGTTCATTTTGCCTCCTTTTGTTTTAGAAGTCTTCTGCTGAAGACTGTTAGTGATAAGGAAGATAACTTCGGAGAGGGCACTGAGTATCACATGTGAAGCCTCTTTCTCAGGACCAAGCGGGCATCCAAGCTGTTAGGTTACATGAGCAAAGATACCAATACAAAATCAAGTTTCTGGGATGGGAGTAATAATTATCCTATACTTAAAATAATTAATATAAGTAGCAGCAAAGCTCCTTTATGGAACTGAACAGCTGAAACAACAGCAATCTCTATCCCAAACATACTCACATTTTACAACCCAAAGGAAAGGCAAGCATTGGAGGGGATTTCACTGACATTGTTCATGAGCACTTTAGTGTCTGAATGAGATGAAGGAAATACCAGAGCAGCTGGAGGAGAGGAAAACAGCAGATTCAGAAGCATATTAGTGTCCGGAGAACAAGCCAAAAGAGTGAGTGTTTAGGACCAGTGCTGGCTCAATGAGGTAATGAAGAACTTGTTGTTGGCTAGACAAAATGTTAAATTGAAGCCTGAGGTGTAACAGCTGTCCTTCATTTCAGATGGATGTAAAGAAGCAGTTAAATTCACTTATGAAACTATAGCAGTCTCCAAATCAAACCCAAGAAACAAGTCATCACCTGAAAAGCAAAGGCAAATGTCTGATCATTCAGGAATTTGAATAGCATAGATAGAAAGGTTCGGTAGGTTGGAGAGGGACACAGATGACATACAGAGGAGGAGCGGAAGTCAAGCACAAAGTCCAGAAAGAAGGATGGAAATTGTTTGCCAGAGCTGGAGGTGTGGACTAAGGGAATAGCTCTTACTGCTTGATTTCTCATGTTCAGGAAAACTAGAGTTAATCAGCCTTCAAAAATATGCAGATTTGCATGGAAAAACGTGCTCCAAAGTTCCCAGTTTTTCCTTCTCTCTAGAACAATTTCAGCTTTTTGCCAGCTGCTTGAATCCAAGGGAGGAACAGTTTGCATTATTCAGGGAAAACTGACTGTGTGCTTGTATTTTCTCTCACTTGTGATCCTAAGGCAACCCTCTATGACACTGAGCACAGAGAATGCAGAAATATGAATCCTCATATTATGCTGCTCTGGGATATTCTATAAGAACCATAGAGACCTGCAGTAAACTGAGAGACCCACAAATTGCTACTTCACATCTTCAAAGTCTTCCCTCCACTTGAGAAACACAAACCTGAGGAATGTGTAAAAAGATGCCAGTGCAGTCAGTTGTTCATTAACTGCAGCAAGCAGTATGCTACAAAAGAAAATAAAAAGTCCTTCTCTAAGTCCTCCCCAGAAGATTATTTTCCTGCAGGTATGAAGACAGAGAAAAAACCTGCAGAAGACATTGCAGGAATGAAAATCTAAGTCCCCTGTTGCTCCCTACTGCTCCATTTCAGCATCTCAGACTCAATGATCAAAAACTTTAGCTATCTTCCATTGTTTTCTCCTAGGAATCTGAGTAAGTTTGCTGGGAAACTTTGAGTGGAGTTCTGCAGGATTTGGATCAGGTACTCGAGGAAAGGGCTGAGGAAAGGATCTTGGCGGTTTCAGCATCCAAGCACTAGGATGGTAGTAAGAACAACCAGGAAATGAAATGGGGTAATGATGCACCTAATAACTTACTGAAAATTCTGCAATAGGGAATAGAGCCAAAATCTCAGTAGAGATGTGAGCCTTTATTTCAAAACAGAGCAAGAAGCATCTTGGCAAACTTCCCAAATGCAAGGTGTGCAGCTGAAAGCATTATTTCCAAACAATTCCATTCCAGAAGTACAGATTGAATGGAGATTATCACAGCCACCCCCCAGGGCATGACTAACCAGGACTGGTGAGGTAGATCAAGCTAGTGAATTGCTCTAAAGACTGACGTTTCAATAGAGTATTGTGTGATAAGGGCCAGATCCTCAGCTGGTGTTGGCAAGGGCAGCTCCAGGGACATCAATGGACTTGTATCATTTTATGCCAGGGGAGAATCTGGCCCATGGTATGCATGCAGAGATGATTCATAGTTTAATACTAGGTAACACAAGGCACCGTCAGAAAGACTTTAAACTAATATACTGCGATAATCTAATCTTGTTGTCTCAAATACAAACCACTTCATCAACCTCAGATTAACTCAATATGGGCTACATCTTCCCAGCCCTTTAAGAGGAAAAATGCAGTAATTTACCATCTGGTTATAATGTGAGGGTCACATGGAAAGAGCAAAAGTCTCTCAATATGTATAATTTTTCCTATTCTAGAAGTTTTGAGAAATGATGCTACTGTCAAGAACTATTTGTAAGAAAGGTATAATGAGGGGACATGAAGAAATAGTCATTATTCCTCAGTTCAGTAATCTTACAGGGTTCACAAAATAGGGTAAAGGTTGTCCCTGAATATTGCTATTGTTCAGACTCTGATCCATTGCCATTTCTAATATTGCTTCATTCACTTTTTCATTTTATGCCTTTCATACAAGTTTGGAAGTCAATGCCACAAGTCAGTCTGCAGCTATTCGGGTCAAACCAGAATCCCAGGGCATTTGGCCACCTCCTTTTGTGCAATCCTATGTTGCACAAGAATCCCTGTCCACCCAACTTCAGTGGCTAAAAATTTGGGGTGATTTTCATATCTTAATAGCTTTCACAGATTATATCCTGGTAGTGGAAAGTTGTTTTCCTTTATCTCTGGGAGAGTCTTTCTTTGCAAGACAATGCTAACTCAGTTGGCTCAGATAGGTGTTGTTTTGAAGACATCTAGAATAAACTGCTGCAATACAGTATTTCAAACTCTTTCTGATAAGACTCTAAGTAAGTTAGATAGCAGAAATCAAATTCATAAAAGATAAATTCAAAAAGGAGGCAAATAAGCTATTCATCAGGTGGTTAACACAAAAAGTAGGGAAACAGGTTTACCTAGACAGGAAAAATATTATTAACATTTATTTACATTTAACAGGATCTAAAAATCACTGCTGTGTTACCTTATAACTAAATTTGTAAAAATTTGAAGCAGCTACATTTGACAATGGTTGTTGATAAGACTTCTAGGCTGATGCCATCTTCCACCAAAACTAATGAGTGTCCTTTGCTTCATCTTATTTGGCTTTGGGATGCTCCACTTACCTTTTAATCAAAATCTTTCAGTCGTAATTGAGCTGTCTTGGTATTGGAAGCATTAAAGGTGTGTCAAGACACTCTCTTACTAATCCAGGAAGGGACAGTTTTCTGAATTCCAGAGACACTTAATGGTTTATGGGACATTACTTTACTCTAGGTGTCATCTTTTAAATAGCAAGTAAAATTAAGGTCTGGCCATTTGTGATTATGAAAGATCATTAATTTCATTAAGAATTGAGGTGCTCAATTCCCTCGCATCTAATTGAATTGTGCTTAAGTTACATTTTCTTGTTTTTCTATTATTTCCTGCAAAAGAGAGATTTGGTCTGATATTTAACCTGCAGATTAAAGGATGGGACATAATTATCAAAAAATGGACATAGATTTAAGCCCATGTATACATCTTGCACAGCACTTATTTTACAAGTGTTGAAATCCCTTATTTGCTTCTCTGTGACTATATTGACTAAACAATGTATCACACAATATAAGATATATATGTATCTTATATAAGAACCATATAATTCATCATAAATAAAGAAGACAAGGCATCAAGAGCAGATCCAGCCTTTGCTACTCATGTTGATGGGAGCGTCTTTTTTTCTCATAAATATCCAGAAAATGACCACCTAAATTGAAATAAATAGGTCTTAAGGAAAAAAGCTATCAAAATATTTCTCAGCAAATATCTGTTAATCTCTAAAAAATAAAATTATTATAAATAAATAATAATTTAAAATAAATATTCTTAGGCAATATTTCATTTTTTCAGTCACAGGGACAAAAAAATGTGAAAGATGTTTTAAAATAATAGGCTACTACTTCTAAGAAGCACTACTCAAATTTGTTCCATTTTTGAACTTGCAGCTGTAGTAGTGATGGATACTGTGATATATAACAGCCTGATCCAGCAACCCTAACTCATGTGAGTCAAAGGAACTTCTTGCATGAGTCAGGATAGCTTGTGCAGGCCCTTATTGCCTTCATATAGTAACCTGAGAAGAATATCCTTTATATTCCATCTAGGGTAATGTAAAGTACGCGCAGGTGTGTTCTTCCAGGATGAAAAAAAGCAGTAAATAATTCTGACAAGATAAAGCTTGAGATAAAATTGTGTGCTCTTCTGATTTGTGTAGTCATTAGATATCTTAATTTTCATCATGAAAAGACTTGAATATATATGTATACTCTGTTTTTAATTGCAGGTTAGCAGATTGTACTGTCTTTGACTGACACTTTAAAAAATGGAGGACAAATGTTTACAATTATCTGCAGAATTAGTAAAGATTTAGACCTAAGGTTGAATTTTGGCTTGTTACATATTGAGTTCATTTTTTTTTTCTATGACTAACGAGAACTTTTCTGCATTTTAAGTGACTTTTGTCATCCAAATTTTGAACTTCATCCTCAGTACAGACTCTAAAGTGTCACAATGAGTTGCAATTTAACTGAATAGAGGCCATATACAAAGGATTCATCACAGAATTGGTTCCCCCTTGAAGAAATAACTCTAATAACAGCAGTTAATGCATTCAATATGCATGTACATCAGGTTTCATGTAAATCAGAGTAAAATGTGTCAATTTACTTATTTAGAAGGGTAAAATTGTATTTATTAGCAGAAATTTGAGTAGGATATGCACAGACTTACGCTGCAATAGTCTTAAGCATAGTTGTATCAGTACCCTCTTATACTCAAGGAGAAGCTTTATTTCCAATGACTCTACTACACCACATTTCAGGAAGATGGTTTGGGATCTGGCAGATGGCACAGTGCTCTTAGTAAGTCTGGCACAGGAAATAACACTGAGATCATTACAGCGAGTAATCTCTCCATTGAAACTATACATTGGAGGAGATTTTGTACAAATACCACAAGCCAAATAAGAAACAAGGAGGACTTGGCCACAGGAAGGTGTCATGGATGATCATGGATGTTTGCACACCCAGAATCATTTGGGTAATAACACCTCTATGATACTATGGCACATCTCACTCACTGATTCCTCCACTCTGGGGGAGAAGTTCATTGAGACTGCCTTGTCCCCTTTCCTCAAAGGGATACGAATTACCAGTGGCATCCCTAAAACTCCAGCAGAAAGGAGGTTTGGGCCTGATTTTCTAAACAAATATCCATTTTATTCCATATGCTTGAAAAAAAAACTGGAAAAGGTTATTATACAAAATAAATCTTAGAAAGTGGACTGCAACATGCCTGTTTGTAGTATTTGTAAACAGGTCTGAGTTCACCTTGCTCATTTTCCTAGGCTGCATTGTGTCCTAACTGAAACCAGGACAACCGCTTAGCTGCCTGAGCTGTGAGTTACCCTCAGGAGCTGTCTGCCTGACTTCAGCAAGCCCAATACTCAGTGCAGTTCCCTCCATTAGCACATACTGGTCAGGCAACTGTTTTTGCAGTGTACAAATTAGTTGCTACAGGGCAGCAATACCTCTCCTAACTGTTTAGTTTTTCCCAGAATAATTAAAAATATATTGTTAGGTATCTCAATAATTGCATTCCTGTAAGGTTGCAGGATCAGATTCCTGTTAGATTTTTCATGAAACTTCATATTCTTCAAATATTCCACTTCCATGCCTGCTTGGATTGTGTCAGTTCACTGGTAGTATTCATAAGCAAATATGATTGTAATTTAGGCCCCCTTTCATCATTGATGCATGAGAGATTTACAAGCATTAATAGGAGTTAGGATGTAAATCCCTTGCCCAACAATAGTGGGGAATAACCTCCTTCATATAGATTCTGATGACCTATGAACTAAGGGTCAAGTGGGCCATGCAACAAATTATCTGACAGCAACAGAAGCCAAAGTCTTGGGAGGAAAAAAAAAAAAAAAAAAAAGGCTAGAAAATGCTTGGTGCATTTGCACAAAGAAAAAGGAATAGCAGCTATTCCTATAACTTCATGCATCAGTTGGTGATACAGCCACAAATTATAAAGAAGCAAAACAAAGATTCCCTCTTGCCTGGCAGCAAACTTCCTTCTTCCTCCAAAAATATACAAGAGCAGCTCCAAAATAAACAGTCATCACAATTAATTATCTACCCAAACTGAGGGCTGCACAATAAATCTTTAAAGTTTTCAAGTACATTTTCAGTATAAGGGAATGTTTGGAGAGTCAAGCAACAGAAACCACAAAGTATGTCAATTCTGCAAATAAATGGTGTTTTTATAACTCTAAGATAATCAGCTTAATTCTCCACTCCTTTGCCTCAAGTTTTGTACCTGTCTAACTCCATCAATTCCAATAAGGACTGAATTTATACCACATGAGGTCTATATCTGTCCTACATCAGCTGTAAATTGATCTACATCAGTTCTAAGTTAGAGGAGGATCACACCCAGTGTAATAGTACACAGACTTTGTGGTCTGTTTTCACATCTGTCTTTGTATTTTATTTTATTTTGAAATCCCATGTTGTGGCTATTTGCTATTGTAGGCTTTTTCTGTCATCCCACAGGTGTGCAAGGTACTGTGCATGCAGGGGAAAGATACAGGTCGGAACTGCAAGACTGCAGACCACTTCAGCTTTTAGTTAATTGAGCTGGACAAAATTTTTGCCCAGCAAGTGGTGAAAATCTCAAATCCTGCAAAGATTTTCATACTTTTGTAACTTTGCTGATGAGCTATGTGTGTGAGCACCATGCTTAGTATTAAAGAAAGCACAAACAAAAAGTCTTGGTGGAATGTGGGTCATGTTGGGATAAGCATGGAAAGGAAGAGAAGGAAGAAATGTGTAACTATTACTTTCAAAACAGAGACTTTACATATTAGCACCCTCATTAAAGTGAAGATTGTTCCCAGAATTTGTATTTTACTCAATGTAACAGGAGCTCTTTCAACTTTTAATTCAGCATAATGGTAAGCTGATTGGACCAAGCCCATCATAACCAGATTCATCGATTCACTGTAATGATGCCTCAAATTGGAGCATAAGGAACAGAAGCAATTTGTATCTATTTCATAATTTGTTGAAAAAAAATGAATATTAACAAAGCTAATTGCAGTATGACAAAATATTGCAAAGATGCAAGGGGTCTTTGGTTCTCATTTGCTTGAAGGTGATCCATTTGGCAGAAACTTTCTGTGAAATGTGACCAAACGGACTCCGCTTCCTGAGCCACCAGCCAAGTAGTGAAACTCAGTAGTATTTATTATTTGCATCTAAATCCCTTTAATTCTACTTGCAAACCACTCTGCAGGAGTTTGAACAACAGGACTCCACTAGACAACCCTTCCTCTCAAGCTACAAGTCTGCAATTCTGTCATTAATGCAGTTGTTATTTTGTTTGTTTGTTTTAAGACTGTTTTGTAAACCCTAGTGCAAACTACCTTTGTTGACACTATCCTGAATGCAACATTAATTAAAAGATCATAATCATTGCTCCCCTTTTCCCATGGAATCATTAGACAAGAAGAGCCAATCTGTGCCTGCCCACTGTGCAATTCATGCAGCCGGCTACTTATCTCACCTGGGTATTGTTCAGCATCATGGTGCATCCACTTGGATTGCCAGCAGGGCAGAGACACCCACCTGGGATGGGGCAGAGGTACAGACCAAAGGGCAAAATGTACCAAGGGAGGGAGAGGAGAGTGGGGGGAAGCAAGAAGGATACAGGACTAGGCACTACGTGATGGAAAAACCTTCATGAGGTTTTAAAGAGAAAATGAGTGTACCTCATTAAATCTGTTTGCAGACACCTATAGAATAACTGAAGATGTCATCTCCCATTTCATTTTACCCTTTTTGTTTTTGTAGCTGCCATTAGCCTTGGTTTCCCTGTAGACACTCTTGAAAACAAGATGCCAGATCTCAAGAGGTTTTAAAACAAAATTTACAAGTAAATGGAGGACTCGAAAATCATTCAGTGGAAGGAAAAGAATAAATTACAGAGGCTCCAACCTGCTACTGGTTTTTGTTTGTTTTTGTTTAGAGATTAGTGGAGGGGAAGCTGGAAAGGATTCTGTGCAACCATTTATTTCCTGGGAGATAACAGCATTTAAAATTATGCCATCACCTTTCTTATATGAATGTGGGGTTAATTGAGGGACCCTTTTTTTTTTAAGTTTTTAAAAGAGCTGCAGGAGGATCTGCACTCTGTTCACTGTGTTGCTGGAAACCTGGATGGCAACTGCACTTTTCAGAGTTCATAAGTGCTGTGGTTGCCCTTGGAGGCACAGTCCCAATGGCAGCCTGTGCACCATCCAAGCTGGTCTGCAGTGGGCTTTCGTGTGGCAACAGCAGATCTTCAGGCTGTAAGAGTCCTTAGAAAGGTGTTTCATATGCTGTGCATATTTAAAGATTCTGCAGAGAGTGCAGCAGGAGAGCTAGCGAAACACAACCCATTTTGTATGCAATAACATGAATGTCCAAAAACTGCTGGCCGTGTTTGCTTAGCCAATTTTGGTACAACCTGAAACAATATTGCTTCCATACAGTTTGGCAGAAACAGCCATTTGGTTGCACAAACCTAGCATATTTGACTCTTCCAGGGTTTTATGGAGTGAAAAGAGCGTAAACATAGCTGTGGTTATCTGTCTTTATTTTCATAGATGGAAACAAATCTCAGGTCACTAAAGCAGTATAGAAGCTTCACTCCAAAGCAAACCTATTTATATCGAAGTGATGAGTAAAATCACCCTTGTTTTGATCAAATGAAAGAGTTCCACGCATCGCATGTGTGTCTTGTCTGACACAAATGCTTGTTTTCAGTGGAAGAATATCCACTGACCTTTGAAAAATTTGAATCAAAACTCATATTCACTGCAGCATAAATAGCAGCATCCAACATCAGGACCTTATTCATTTCCAGTGACCAATGAATTTGATATTGGCAACAGAGACTGAAAAGGTGTATAGCAAAGAAGAATATGACAACCAGTGCAAGTTTATTGGAATGTTGCTCAGAAATGAGCCAGTCTGGATTTATCATCCAAATGCCTAAACATATTTATGCATAGTTGCATAAATAGGTATATGAATACATGTTTATAAGTATATAAACATGTATTTATAATATGAAGGCAGATACATATGTGGAGACAAAATATATATCTGGTATTGCCAAGAGACATATCAGAAGAAATAAAAAGAATAGGAGAAATGATTCTTCATGTATATTAAGAGAAGGACAAAAAAAAAAAAAAATGATAAAAAAGAAAATGATGGAGGATTTGGAGGGGAAACCAGGCCAAATTCAGTTAATCTGGTTCTTTTATTGAAATTTAGAGCAACTCCCTTAACTTTGCCTAAGAATAAAATTGAGTGCTTTAATAGCAGTTCAAGCCAGGAATGGAAAAAATCTCTTCAAAAAAAAAAAAAAAAAAAAAAAAAAAAAGGGAGGGGATGGTAGAGGCAAAATTGCTAGAGCATCAAGTCACATATTGGAATGAATCTATAGGAGGTTTGTTTCTTACTAGCCTTGAAAGCCGAAACAGCAGAGTGGACCTGCTGACTTACTTAGCTCTTTTCTATCCAAAGGTGAAGAGTACAGTATGTGCCCAGGTCAGGAGTTAACAATATCCTTCTTTGCAAAGAGAAGTAAAATGTAGAGCACATTTCACTGGTCAAAACTCTCCATCACCTCCAACAGCTCCTCACCTGGAGCTGTTTCATTCCCACGGCAGAGAGAAGCACAGTGCTGGAAAGCACCACCAAAGAGACAACCCAAGCCTGCAGAATGGCTTGGCTGCATGCACTATTTTCCAACTGCCAGGTTTTGCCTTGAAGTTAGATTGGTTTACTTTTTATTTTCCTAATGCATTTGTGCATGGCTATATAGTTATATCAGCTAATGTATTAATCCATGTGTACTTCTATGCCTTACACATCCTGCCTGCATAGGCTCAGACTTCTTGCTGTCCTTTGCATACAGGTGAATATTGACTGTGACTCAGCATGAAAATGTTAATTTTATATGGTTTAACCAACTGAAAATCTGAGCCAGTTCTTTTATCTGATGCTAGTGAGAGCTTGATTTAGCTCTAATTTAATACACTCAAACTTTGCCTCATTAAAAATATCATGTACTTCTGTTGAAGAACAACAAAACTTGAATGGATATCCTTTTCCATATTTTACAAATGAATTTAAGAAACATTTTAAAGGTTGAAAATGTATTTTAAATAATCTCTTGGACATCACAGCCACCATCATATGCACAGAGCTCCCACTAGTATTATCTGGTGCATGTACGGATAAATGTGAAACACGCTTAAAATACTTCAGGTGATGATTAATTTTGTTCAGATTTGTAATATTTCTCTTTGCAACTTTGACATTTTATAAGATAAAGTGGAAGGTGGTTATTGTTTAGTAAGTCTTGTTAAAGTTAAATAGATTAAAATATGAAGCTGAGGTTTAAGTCCTTTCATCTAACACAGATACTGCTCAGAATGTTTTAGATCCTGTACACTAAAATCTGCTATACATACAGACAAATACATATGTTTATGGGGAAGCAAAACTTCTGTCAGTGAAAAGCCTGCCAGAAACAAGTCAGTTCAGGCAAAGATACATGTGCATACTTTGCCTAGGAGAAATATTCTTGTCACATAAAAATCCCACTATTAATCAAAAATCACATTATAGATGCTGGAATGAAGTTTCCTTTACTACTCTTTAATAATAAGTCTAAGATAAGATAAAATTGGTAATTGTACATTCTCTTCTGATAGAAGATAAAACTAAAGTGGTATAGAAATCTGAGTTACAAGAATATATTCACTCTGCTAATATGCTTCCATTATGTAGTCTTTACTGATTTATTCATTACATATTTTCTCCATATATAGAAAAATTTAATTGAAAGTTACTTATTACATTGTTACAAAATGTTAACTAGAAAGTTTTCTTTAATCAAATGATCATTTATGCTAGGAGAGCTAGTTTATTTCAATAGGGCATTTATCAGGAGCAGGAATAACACAGGCATTACCAACAATAGTTTTACAGCGCTGTTTATTATGTGAACACTTTCAGGGACCAAATATGTACAGCTTGCTTAAGTATCATAATACTTCATTTATATTTATGTTTTTTCTTAATAAAAGTTTTAACGGCACCCAATGTGTAGGCAAGGTACCTGATATGGTGACTTAAAGAAATAGCATTGCCAAAGATAATAAAAGTTTGTAAGTCAAACTCTGCCACATACATGTCCCACAGAAATAGATGGAAGATAAGTGCCCCCTGTCTCAGGCAAAAAGCAGTTTGGCATCAGATTCCCCCAACAAAAAAGGCAAGAGGACAGAGGGTACTTGAAATGGTGGCTGTATCTATGTCATTTCTTTTGTATGTTTTGCATTCCCAGAAGGTGAGTTTTGATAACTCTCTAGTGTTACTGTATCCCCTAGCAATAATGTCTTCCATACCATTGGAACAAGTGCTATTCTTCAAATTGGAAGAGTATCCTGTTTTCTTAGGTCCTGTGCAAACAGAAAGCAAACAGAAATCTTTTGTCCTGAAAAAGAACAGGGGCAGGCACAAACAGAGACTCAGGGTCAGACACATTACAGTGAAGGAAGGTTTCCAGGCAAAGGCATAAGTGCACAGCAAAAGCTCTGGTCCTCTGGTATGAAGCATTTTGGAATGAATTTTAGCTTTTAACTAGATATGAAAATTATAAAAAAGCAGGCCAGGTGGTCCCCTCACACAACAGAGTCAATTTAAAGCCCCTCTATGGCCAGTCCACCACATGATGGTTCCCACTGCTGCTACTGATCATCTGCAGAAGCTAAACACAGACATGGGCTTTTGCATAACTGCTGCAGACTGACAGAAACAGCCCATCTATGGGCAGCCAGGCATCCTCCTTGGGTTTTTAAGACATGATTGCAAATATTTTCTGTATTTAGCAATGATGATAACTGCGCTGTAAACATCTTTAATTTCTGATGTCACACTGCTCAAGAACTGCAAAAGACTAAGTCATTAGGTGCCTTCATAACCCCTGTGACTGGTAGAATATGACTCAGATTCAAGTGTCAGCATTTCCACAATAAATTTGGTGAAAATCACAGAACCAAACAGTAGCTGGGAGTAGCTACTAGAAGAAACCTGGAGAAATACCATTAGCAATTAAGGCAAATGAATAAATGAAAAAAAAAAAAAATCAAAAAACCTCACTGTAAGTTTGTAAGTTCAGAGGCATCAACCAACACATTAATTTAAAGAAAGGTAGATCTCATGCCCGTTGTTACTTTATATCAACCTTGAGTTGAGTTTTCCTTCAGCATACCCATTCTGGGAATAAAAAATAGTGATCCAAAATACATATATAGTAAAATGGCATGGGTACATGCACAGAAATTTCCAAGGAACGTGCCATGGACAATGAAATATCCACTCTAGGTCACCTCTGGTTTGAGTTGTATCTGTATGGATGTTCACTGATGGAGCAAAAGTCCAATGCAAGCATTGCAGAAGGGTCTTTCCCAGCTGCTACAGGGACTCAGTGATGCTCAGGTGTCATCCGTCACGGCAGCAAGGTGCCATCCCTAGCATCAGCCACAGCCACAGCACTCTGGCAGTTGCAGTCTTGGCCTCCCATTCTTATACAACATCTGAGATGCACTCTGAAATGTGCAAACTAGTCTGATGGCAACACGTGCAATGCCATGTAGAAGACCCTGACACAATGCAGAATTGGGTAGCCACATTCACCTGCCCCTATGCCCTCTTCCTAACGACATAGAAATTTGAGTGATCTCAGGCAGGGTTTATAAGAACTACCCTATACACACAGACTAGTTACTTCTTTCATCTTTCCTAAGTTGATGGTTTCTGTCTCGAGCTCATTGCAGTAAACAAACCTGAATGGTGGTTATTTCTGAAGCTTCTCATACCCTGTGTATCTTGGCCTCCAGCCTGGAGCTCTGCTTTGTGACCAGCCCAAGGAATTACATAAGAAAACCACACAGTGATGTTACTCAATATCTTCAGAGAGCTATAATCATTTATAGGAGCCAAATTCAGAATTGATGAGTAAGCATCATTTAGGAGGCAAAACCCTGCTCTGAGTTACACCCATGTGAAGCCAGCGAGTTGAGCTGCCTGTAAGTTGCATTTATAATGATGCCCCTTCAGATCAGAAGTTAGCCCAGGGAGGCTAAGCTGGAATAATTTAAAACTCTTTCCAACCCCTTAAAGCCAAATTCTTCCTTGCCTTAGACTTCATGTTACTCCATTGATGTCAATAGACATGTTGAGACTGTAAATCAGGCCAGAAGTTGGCCCTTGTTTGGTCCAATTACCCAGTAATAAACTCCCTGAGGACTACTGCACTGATGTGTAATTTGCATCCTTTCTCCTCTGAAATGGTATATTTATGTTTATAGATTGAGTTAGCTGTTCTAAGGGAGGGGAAAGGCTGCCTGAATCATTCACAAATGGGAAAATCCATACATTTGAAACTTGGTATGAAATATTTGCTTTTGGGCTGTAACCTTGTATACTAAGCTGCTGTCTAGAGTAAATATTTACTGCCAAGTTACAACAAGTTCTAAGAATATGTGATTTTCTGAAATGCTGACACATAAGGGTGCGACTTTCCCCCAGCAAAACACTTTAGTTTATTGTATGTTTTGTAAACATTATCAAATATAATCTTGAAATTAATTTTTAAATGTTCGGTAATGGTTTTTAGCCACTTATCAAGCAGCTGGCTTTGTGTCTGATTCACAAGTTCTTAAGCAGACAACTGTTTTCCTTTCAGTGACTTTGTCAGGCTTAACTGGGGATTAATTTGACTGCAGGTGTCAGATAAGCACAGTATTTTAGCAACGCTACCGAGAACCATGTGGACAAAATGAAGAAGCATGAAGGCATGTTGGTCAAAACTTTGAAAGATTGATGGAAGTGAGTTATGCTGCTTAAATATCTCTGTCTGTCCAGAAAAACTAAACCTGCAAGTGGGGTGCAAACTATGCTGCAGCTATTATTTCACCATGTTCCCCATTGACACAGGTAACTGGCTGGACTTTTTTTAATCACAATTTCTCTGTCAACATAAAATCTAGCAAGCAACCTTAATAAATCATGCAATGACAGCCAGTGTGGTTGGCCAGTGCTAAACACAAATGGACTCTTCTTTTTAAGCCTTTGCTTCTTAGGTCGTCTGCGTCAGCAGTACTCTTCAACAAACATCTGCAGTTCATCTTATCGTTTGAAGAAATATATGAGTTTCTCCATTGGTGTGGTTTTTTTAGCTTCAGCTTCTTGATTTGTTTGAACACCATCTGCTACATATAAAATTCAGAGAATTTGTGAAATGTGCATGCAGTGAGAAAATTTTAATTGTATTAGCCTTTCTTTTTTGATCGAGATAACTTTACGTATCCATCATCTTGTGACGTGTTAAGTAAAGCAGATAGATGTGTCTAATGTACTATCTACTTATTGTCTTCAAGGTCCTCTATCTCTATAATACATTTATAGCTTAGGTACAAAAACACAATCTGTTCCTTGCAGCTTTTAAGAGGTATTTTAATACAGTTTGAGGTATACCTCCAAAAATAGTTTAGAAGTAGTAATCTCCGTTACAGAAATTGTGATCTCACCTCATCACTCTGCACCTATGTGCACATTATTTGCATCAAAACTACAACAACAACAAAAATAATTGCTCCTAGAATTAATGTCAGGAAGACAAATAACTTTGTAAAGTGCTCCAGACCGCTGCCAGAAGTCAGGCTCCACCGCATGTATGTCATGGCATGAAATTGCCACAGGGTGGTAGAAGTAGTGCAGCTCCACACTCACACCAGCACACAGAGAAGAGAACAGAAACTTCTCAAAGAATGAAGGGGGAATCACTTTCCAGTTAGTCTAAACAGAGGTATCAAAAATAAGGTTTAGTTCATGGTAAATCCAGATGGTTAAACATTTGACCCATATCTAATCCCTCCACCAAGTGTGCACCACCACCATCACTGCTGTCATAACAGAGCACATGCAGTTACAATCACTTCAGTTCCAAGAAGCACCACACGTTTTGTAGAAAATTAAATTTTAAAGCATGTTATAGAAACAGAAAACATGCTCTTGACAACATGTTATGACTCCAGCTTTGAGAAGAGTGGTATTGAATATACCGAAAGAATTCCTCGAGACTGCAGCTTGCTGCTGATCCGTGCATTTTGTTATGATAATATCACACAAAACATAGAGCAGCACTTTGATCTTAAAAGAGTATTTAGCTGAGACCGATTTATTGTACTTATCCATTTAATGAAAAGGTGGCGGGGTTGTTCACAGGAGAAGAAAAGAATCAGAAATAGAAATTCTGCCTCTCTTGTTAGTGCTGTACATAGGGCTGGCTTGTCCTGTAGCACATCGATTACTGTAGAAGAAATATAGAGGAGAAGGATCAAGTGAGACATATACAAACAAAATCCTTGGTTTATGACAATTACAGTAATGCACTGATGTTCAGATTTACCTGGAAGGGAGGCTTACTTGATACGTGGGGGACATTCATTTATAATAGGGAAAGAATACCAGAGAAACTTTGGGTTAGAAAAAAAAAAAAAAAAAAAAAAAAAAAAAGGTAGGAAACATATCATGTGTTTTATATAAATATAATGCATAACTTCCAAAATTGTCATGTTTTATGTTGGAATGGATGTAGTTAGGTCCAGCTAACCGACAGGGATGTGAGAGGAGTATTGGGCTAAGACCTTCAGGATATGGAACAAACTGCATATTCAAAAATAGGCAAGGTTTATGTAGTATAGTATCATGTTTTAAACAGTTCATAAAAGAAGCCAAGTGACAACATAACAGTGTGGATGATATAAAATAATGTAAACCTTCCTTCAAATATCAAGCTTTTTTTTTTTTCTGCCTCAACTCACTTTCCACAATAGAGTGAGTGAAAAATCCATAGAGAATAAAACCAGTGATCCCTTTGAGCAAGGATACAAATTTACCTAGATATGTCAACCACACAGATTTATGGGACCAGGAGTTTTTCACCCTGAAGAAAGAAGCTTTTTTGTCAGTCATTTATAAAAAAAAAAAAAAAAAAAAAAAAAAAAAAAAAAAAAAAAGCTGAAAATAAAGCTCTCAGAGTTATTTTTATGTTTATGGAATCACAAAAAATTTCTGTTAGGGGGTGTTGGTTTGGGTTTTTGTTTGTTTGTTTGATTTATTGATTTGTTTTTTTGGAAGGTGTTTTTTTTTGGGAGGGGGGGGTAATGTGTTTTTTTTTGGTGGCTTTTTTTCTTTAAGTTTCCCCATAGCCATGGAATAGTTCTCTTCATGGGTGTATAAGAAACACTTGTGTTGTGCTGCTGTTAATGGTATGATTTGTTAGTGTACTTTTATGTATGGAGTGTCTGCATCTGGTAAGGTCTACAACTGTACCTCCTTGACAGTGCCAGATGTTGTGAAGATAAAATGCCTCCTGTGTGAGGAACTGCTGGAATCAGGCTCCGTGATAGGTGTTCTTAATACAGTTTAAAAAGGCATCTGTCTTAAAATAATTTCAACATCTTACTTTTCTATTTATTGTTTTGTCAGATTATTCTTGTTACTTTGGAAATGTTTTCATGCCCCAACTGACTTGATTTTAAACTTATGGCCTCAGTTTCTCCCATCTTTTTTATTTTGAAGCCTCTGCTGTGATGAAAGGCAGAAAGGACAGAAAAAGTTTTTTACAGGACTCAGATGAGATTAATCAGATTGGCCCAACCAAGCAAAAAATGCTCATTGAGTATTTTTAATTCAGGTTAGGCATGAAACAGCATGCAATATGAATCTGTGTTTATCCAAAATTTGTTCAAAACATTGCAGTGGGGAGACAGGAGAACTGATAGAAGGCAGAAGAGCCCTGCTTCATTCTCATACCCCATAACTCACTGCATTGTCGCCCTCTTAAAATAGTAATGATACTTGACCCTTATTAGTATTTCTGGGCAATATATGAGCTTGAGTTTCCTTGGGTGAAAGCTAATGCCTCAGACCACCCTTTAGACCACCATTCTATCTAGTTATAGTACATATTAATGTTATTCTTGGGTCATTTAACTTACTCTCAGTGAAGAGTGGAGAATGGTGCTAAGCTGTAAATCAGCTCTGTCCTGGAATGGATCCGTGCCATAAGAGATCATCTCGAAAATTCCAGCCTTGTCTGACCATGGTAAAGAGATTATGGTATGTAAAATTCTGCTAAACATAGCTTGCTTGAGTTCTGTACTTCTCTGCTTGCCTGTCTAGCAAGGAAAGGTTAAGACCTGTTACGGTGGACAGTGCACTGGAAAGGAATATTGCTATAATAAAACCCCAAGGGCTAAAACTTTAACCACATGTGGTTAAACTCTGCATCATTTCTAAAGGTGAGCTGGGGCAGTGAGGAAATTATTAAACAAGGCCACTGATGCTGTGCATAAAAATTATTTTTTTAATCCTCAGGGAAAAAAAAAAAAAAAATGAGTTCATAAAATCATTGTGCTTAAAAGGTATCCTCTGTAGTGCCAATGTTCACACCCAAAATGACAGTCTGAAATGTTCAGCAGCATAGTCCATTTAACTAAAAACTGATTTCTGGAGATGAGTTCATTTAAAAAGCAAATGTAATACTCCCTTAGCAAATGTTTCACTTACTGTTTCTAAAAATCATAAATATTTTCCACACTGTTCTGGCAAACAAATAATGTTTACCTTCAGCTTCCCAGAAAAGATTTACAGATAAGTCCCTAGTCTGTTTTGCAGATGTGCCTTGGTGAATTTAACAGTAATATATACTGTCATCACAGTTGTCTTCAAATCTTTGAAATCACTTTTGCCTTTTACAATACATATTTAATTGAATGTCTAGCTAGTAGATATGTATATGTATCTTGCATTTGTGGGTGGGCATGTTTGTGCCTAATACATTTATTTAGCACTTAAACATGGTATGATGAGTGATTGAGAAATGCCTAAGAGAGAGATATTTTATAGATGCGCATAGAGTTTGTAAATGTGCAATCTCCTGAAACAGGCAGAGACAGAGAGGAAAGCAGAAAGGCATCTGCAAATTAACAAATCATCCATCTTTAAGGTCATTCACAAATTAGTTTTGCAGAATAAGATAGCACAAAAAATGTAATTCTGATGAGCATTTGTTGTGGCTATTTATCACATAAAATTGTGTAACAATATTAGACACAGGAATTTTTGCTCAGCTTATTCCTTATACTATTACCATGATTTCACAACTTGCTGCAGATGTTTCATGCTGAATTGTAACCCTTTGGTTGACATTTGTGCTCTTACTTGTCAAACTTTTAGGTAGCTATGACGCATATATTCCATAGGAACACGAGGGCAAAAAGGGAAGGTAAATAAACAAAACCTGTTTTGGGAAAGAAAACCTCAAATTCTGTTCCCTTCATGCCTAAGTGGAATATTTTCCACATTCCATTTGCTATTTTTAATAGCTACTTTCAATTTAAATTATTGCTCAGTAACACAGGCTTTTGAGGAAATCTGAATATTCTTGGGATTTAGTTAGTCTTTGAAAGTGTAAGCGTTTTCCTTCTGCAGTGAGGCTGGCATGTCCGTCTGTTGAGATAGGTACTAAAATCTATTATGCAGTGTACATTTATTGCTAATTTTATTGCTTGAATGGAGTAAGCATTTGTTTTTATACCTCAAAAGGCTATTGTTGTTAAATTAATTGAACTGTTTCAAAGTTCTTTTTTCTCTGATAATTATTTAAAAACAAATCAAAAGTCTTAAAAGAACGATTTAGTTCTGAATTAAATCTGAAGACAATTTTATGTTAGGTAAAACACAAATTAATCAGCCACCACAAAATGAACCTTGTTCAAAAAAAAATTGTACAATCAGTATATTGATTCCCTCAACGCATATTTTTCATTTATTGGTAGTCTAAGATTATGTTTGAGCCTGCAGCAAAAAAAGAGAGAGAGAGGAAAAAAAAAAAAAAATGAAACTGTACAAAAGGATGAAACCTTGGCTTAGTTTTATCCTGGCAAATATTTTTTAAAGTATGCTTTCATTTAGAATTAGTCACTTTAATCCTAGATTTTTTTAATTCATTTATTTCATGCTGGAAGCAGTATTGCATTCTTGTTTATACGCCTTTAGACAATTGCCAAAGAAATTTCAAGAATTTTATACTAAATTCTTTATAGGATATATGAAAAAAATATTTACTAAAAGTACATCATATAAGCATTTTAATCAAATTAATACGTTTTTCACGTGTAAGGTGTGCTAGATGTTTGTGAATATGTTCCAGCATGAAACTTCAGTAGTCTTTGAACAAGTTTGTTAAGGATCAGATTCCCTCCCGGCCTGAGTCCCCTGCTATCAATGAAATTATTTCAGCGGAGAATTTGATTCTCCACTACTGTGTGCAGTTTTCAAATGTGCAATAACGTCATGCCTTCCCTTCATTTCCCTGTGCATACAGAATAGATAGCAAAATTATATTTAACTCCACAGTAAAAAAAAAAAAAATTAAAAGGGGGGGGGGGGGGGGAATAAAAATTCTTGGTTTTGCTGTTTTCTGAGATTTGGGGGACAGTTCACATAAAACAAAATCCCCAGGAGGCTCAGTGCATATTCAGTCTTAGGCCAGCATATCCAATACACCCTTTAGTCTTAGATTAAGGAATTAAAGCACTGAAAATGAATTTCACATCCAAAATCATTCAATTTGTCCCCTTTGTCTTCTAGAATCCTAAGCATATGGGACCATACTAAGTATAGCAAAAATAGCTGCTGCTATAATCATAATTAGTACCTATTAGCCCTTCTTAGGTGCAAAACCCCAGTGATGAGAGCACAGCGCGAGAACCTAGATAGAAGAGGATTTGAAATCTCTGTAGTGCAGGATTGTTATTGCTGCCCTTGCAGGTTTGCCAAATGCACAGCGAGTGAGAGGGAATTGCTGGGCTTGGGAACTGGCTCCTACGTGCCTTTTCCATATGCACAAAGATGTACAGACTGAGATCTTTTTTTATCTCTTTGCTGACATTTCTTGTCCAAATATGTTTTCTGTAGATACCTGCTTATATGTTTGTAAATATTTTTTAATAGTAGCATTATCAATTTTTAATGTCTGAAGTATTAAAGTTTATATATTGTGATGCTGGAGTTTTTTTTTCTTGGTCATACATTGTATACCAGCTGTTTTACATAGTCTGGAAGAACTGTTTGGTGACCAACTTAATATCTGAACTTTTCACTGAATTATTTTGGTGGGCTCATCTTTGATATTATACACGGCTTAGATGCAGATTTCAGCCTCTTTTACATAATCTGTATAAGTTATATGCAATTACAGAATTAAAGGACACTGTCATTTAAAAGAGAAAAAAAAAAATCTGACATGTAAATTTGACATGAAGCTTTTCTGCCCAGTGATATTTTGGAAAATGTCTGCTTTTAGACCCAGAGAGAAAAAATACATATGTTTACATTCGTGAGCCACAAGCCACATTTTCTAAAGCAAAGATTCTAAATTGTGTGTAAAAAAACAGCATGGATTTATGTTTCTGTATGGAAAAAAAAAAAAATACATCTTTTTATGCAGCTTTGAACCGAGTGCAATTCACTTCAGCAGCACGTGGGCTGCCCGAGCGACTGCAACACAAGCTCCTCTCGATGGGACTGTTTGCATGCTTCACGCAGGACAAGTGGATGGGAGCAGAGATTGCGGGGTGGTGCAGCCCTGCAGCATGACCACCGCCCCTCGCACAGCTCTGTGGTCATCCGATCCCAATAAAGGAGGATCCCACAAACCCCTTGCCCCATCCCTGACCACCGTGCATGAATGGTGGGCACCTTCCAGCTCCCCCCTCCACCCGGCTGGGCTGCAGCCCCTGAGCATCACAGCTCTCACGTATCCCTGCCCATGCTGTAACATTTGACCACTGCAAGTCGTGACCAGACTTGGAGGCTGTCATTTTGTTCAGGGCTTCACGTTATCCCTATTAGCTTCAAGCACAAAATCAGACGAGAGCCTGAGAGAGCTCATAAAAACAGAGTCACGTGTAGTAAGAAGAGTATAGATATCATAACCTATGTGTGAAGGAAGAGAGAACAAGGTTATGATCATTGTCTAAGGAGATCTGTTCAAACAGTCTAATAGAAAGATGCCCCCCTCTAAATAAACATTAAACTTTTGCTAGAGGGTTACAATTTACAGTTCCAGCATGATCTTTTGAGATCGGGTGAATACATTTAATATAAAGATGTCTATACAGCTTCCGAAACTCAAGTCATATCTTGCACCACAAGCTCTGCAACTACTTTCTTTTAATCAATAGCTCATAAGTATTCATTGAAAGATATGTTGGTATTCTACCAGCAAATATTGCAGAATCACCACAACCATATTAAAATCAACATTTACCTTTGAGCCTTTTCTTGGAATTGACAAAATATGGGTCTTTTAGAGGAATTTTTAATTTATTACTAGAGAACAGTTTGGATATATGCTATATAAACTACTACCACATTTTCCACATAATTAACCCAGAGAAATCTGTTAAGAAAGCAAAGAAAAACTGTGATTCAACAGCCAGGTCTGTCACATGAATATGCAAAGCAGACAAGGGAAACTTTACCTCCAAGTCTTCCCTTTGCAAATTGCTGCCCAGCTCTGACCCTTGCTGCAGCCTGCTCATCCCAGAGCCAACCCCTGCCCTGCCACTGCTTTTGCATCAGTTATCCAAGGGCGCAGGCTGTGTGGTCATCTAATTTTCATGGGAAAAAAATCATAAAATAATAATAATAATAAAGCATGAGAGCTTTTCTTTCTGTGTGTGGAAATATTTTTACTGCCGTTAAAGAAATGACTACTCAAAGCCTAGTTATAATTAAAAGATGGGGTGTATTTTTAGACACACTGACTGGTTTACATGCCTGAACATGAAAACATGTCATCTTCACTGGGATTTACTTTGCAGTTAAAATAATGCACAACATTTTCTCCAGAGTCATCTCTGTTTAATTTATTGCCTGCAAAATAGATTAATTTCAATCCCATTTTTAATAATTTATTGCAGAAACAAAACAAAACAAAATAAGAAAGGTAGATACTGGAAGAGCAAAATAACTGAAATCTTGCATACAGAGCTGGATACCACATACCGAAAGTATGGCTATACTTAGATGATTGTCCTACATTAAACTCAGTAATTCACAATTCACACAAATCTCTCAACATACAAAAGTTATTACATTGACTACTTTTTTTAATGAAAAGATGTAAAGGTAAGTGGAGATGGAAGGCCGAAATTGTTAAAGGAATTATGGGAATTAGTTGATACTCTCTTGGCTGTGTCAACTGAGGAAGAAAAGCTTGATGTCCCAGTATTTCGGGATTTTTTCCACCCATTGCTAAACATTGGCTCAGCATCCCATTCAAAACAAGCCTTGTCATCAAAATGAAAGCCCTGTCTTGGAGCAACTTATCCACAGTGAAGAGACGTTCATAGGTTCAGCTGCCTCCATCCAGAGATGTTTAATCACTTGTGCAAAACAGGTGATTGGAAGAGCTGGGCAAGAGCACCCCTCTCCCAGTTTTCTGGCTCAGGATCTCCCCCAGGAACAAAGCACCGAGGTCTCTGATTGCCCAGGCAGAGGAAAGAATTCTCTAGCTCTATACTACTCTTTACTACTAAGTAAAGAAACATGACTTGAAAAGCCATCCGTCATTTCCTTATTTAATTCTCTTTCCTTTATCTCTCCCAGCTCCCTTAAAAAACTCCAGCCAGACCACTCAAAATAATCCAATTAATTCTGAAGTCATTGCAAGATAATCAAAGTGCATTTTTTGGCTAATTTCCTATTCTCAAAAAAAGTTCACTCTGATGCATTCAAGACTGCCTTGCACATGTTACCGGGGAGCTCTCCTAGTATGGAACAAAATAATTTTTTAAGCCTGGCCCCATCATTTCCCAAGCACCCCTTCTCCCAAGTGCTGAGCTTTCTGCTGCCCCTCTCATTTTGGCTGGTGTGATGGATTTTTCTACTACTTCAGAGTACTGTTACAAGAAAAGAGTCAACTGTGTCCCATGTAACTTTAAATGTAAGAAGTGATTTCAGAGGGTGACTTATGCCAACAAATATATTCTAGAGAGACAATCATTTGGCAGCCCTGTATCACAAATTAAACGAGGAAATTTTGCCTCAGTTTCACACTGCCTTCCATATCACTCCATGTGCACTTCACTGCAAAGGAGTGTCTTCGTGCAATGGATATTTTCCATGTGGCTACATAGTCCAAATGATTTGTTACTTGAATGATATATTTTCCCAATGGATTAAAACGAAAATATATGGTACCACAATAATTGACATAGTCCAGGATTTTTCTGCATTGTCATGTATTATAATTGTATATTCTTATTCTGCCCATGTGATTTATTCCAACATTAAGGTTTTTAAAAAGGAAGGAAAAGAAGAGGAGAGGAAAAAATCATGTGTTTTAACCATTTTTCTGCTTCTTCCTCTTCTTCACAGACTGAAGAGCTTCCTTTCTAACGTGTGTACTCAGACTAGGTCACTGCATGGTAGCAAGTAGGGGTTTGGGGTCTTTAAGAGTTGTATTCATCTGCCCGTGTGGCACATTTTGGCTCCATCCACCTGGTGACTACCATCTGCTTTACATAGTAAGAACTTGGTTAAACCGAAGAAAACAAAATCCTGATGTGCATAATGGGTTACGCTTTTGGTTTGTTTGCTTCTTTACAGTTTTAACCAAAGCTGAGGGAAGTAATTATGCTTTAATAGATGGCTTTTTGGAGTAGATTTGGGAGGGATATGAAGAAATATTTTAAGTGTAAATGTGATGCTGGCCACAAAACTCATGCATGTCTCTGGATTTAAATTTTCCCAAAAAATGGGTGGTAGGCTATTGGTTTGGGTATCTGGATCTCATTCAAGATAAGCATGATTCAAGGTCCTTGTAACAGATGATCCCTTTCTCCAGAATTTCAGCAGCAGGTTCTAATATCTCTGCCCTGGGTCTCTTGAACAAAACTCAACCTGAACCAATATCACCTCTTCTTTCATGTAGAGTGAGGTCTTCTGCTCTCTCCAGAGCCTGTAGAAGCCATATGTTGTATATAGCACTAAGCAGAGCTTCCTGGAAAGCTATGGTCATCTACAAAATGATCGTAATGTTGCCTTCCTTATTCATCCCTACTCTCTTTTTTAAAAAGAGGTTACCTGAAATTCTTTTTTTGTTTTGTTAAATCTGCAGAAAATTGCTCTTTATTCCTGACCACTTAATAGCAGTATAAATATACACTAACATTTTTAGCTTTCTTTTATTTATTTTTTTAGCAGAAGAATAAAGACAGACGTTGTTTACTCACAAACTAATCTAGTGGGAATTAACAACATCGCACAACTCCCCTTGGGCACACAGAGGAACTGCTGCCATCAGTGTGCCCTCCCCAGCCCCAGCTCCCTCAGCTCCCTACCTAAAATGGCTGCTGCCTAATGTGCTGATGGCTTGCAGCTTTGCTTTTATTTTTCCAGCTAAAGGCTGGATGGAGAATGCCGTGCAGGTGCCTGACCTCATGTGGGACACAGAAGAGTCATTGCAGGGGACAGGCACCATGCGCCTGGCACTGGTTCAGGCTCACAGCGCAGAAGCAAACATCTCCATTAGCCCGTTGACTGCCCTGTGAGTCAGGTAGTCCATCCAGCAGCCTCTTTCCATAATTGTTTGTGCTCTGTAATTAATTAAAGATGGACCAGCAAATAAACCCCACACTCCCAAGTTTTCAATGCATTCAGCATCCCGAGCTGGCAGCTCTCCTCCACCAGCTCCCTAATAAATACCATCCGCAGGAGCTTTGTGCGTAATTTCTGTGCAGCCCCGGCTCGGTCTGTTCTTGGAATACAGCTTCCAGCTGTTCGGCTCAGATTTGCACGACGAGGAAAAAACTATTCATGAAGTTTCAGCAGCAGTTTATAAATAGTCACATGGTAAACAGTGGGTTGCGCTGTGTGCGAGAAATTCAGCAGGGATGTTGCCACAGAATATATCATTGCTTGTTAGGGGCTAACAGGGGCCTCAGAGATGTTTCCCAGCATGGCAGCTTTCTGCAGATAGGTGCCCTCCCATGCAGGCAGGACAAGGGCAGGGCTCCATGATGGGTTTTGTGGGAAGTGGAGTGCAAGGCACTGCAGTCATGCAGGGAGACCCAAGGTGCCTGAAGAGCATCCCTGTGCCCAGGGCACCCAGTCCAACCCCTTGACCTGGAGGGACCATCTCCATCCTGGATGGAGGGGCAACCTCCCTCTTGGTCAGTGGTGCCATCTCCATCCTGGTCAGTGGTGACACTTCCATCTCAGTCAGAGGAGCCAACTCCACCTGGTCAGCGGTGCCACCTCCAGCCTGGTTAGAGTGTCACCTCCATCCTGGCCTGCTTGAGGAGTACGTAGCCCATCCTGTGCTGAGCATCTCCTGAGGCCACGGGGAGGTTTCCTTCTTCTGCAACACCAGCTGTCTTGGGGACACTGAATTTAGACCACAAAATCTTTTTTTTTTTTTTTTTTTGCATAGGCTGGCAAACAGCCATCATCTGGGAACAATGAAAGCTGTCAGGATGGGGGGAAGGGAGCAGGGCAAACTGAGCACGGGTTTGAGAGCTGATCAAAAGGAAGGAAACACTCTTCGTGCAAATTTTGCCCTGAAAAACACAAACTTCATTAGCTGAAAATGAACGCTTAGTCTATTGAGATGTGCCTTGCACCCAGAGAGCAGCATAGCAGGGACAGGTGACCTATTTTCCTTGGAGAGGAGGGAGAGGCTTCTCTCTATCGATCCCACCCTTCCTGTATCAGTTTATACATTAGCTTCTATGGCCTGTGGAGGAAGCAGCTAATAACGGAGTGAATCATTCACAACGAAAAAATCATCTGACTAATTTAGCTTGTTTTTTCTGCTCGTGGCTCTTCTATGAACAGATCACCATTTCCCCAAATTTACATATTATTCAGATATATCTTACAATTTGGGGGACTTTTTTTTCCTTTCCAGTTTTCATTGCTGCAAGTCAGCAAAAAAAAATCTATTAGCTCAGCTAGGGCCACGTAGATGAGTCGCATGAGGCTGTGCCTAACCTCAGACTAGGATGAGCTCAGCAAGGCTGCTGCAGGTATTCACATCAACAAACAGAAAGAAAAATCAAATTCCGTAAACTGCTGAAGCCATCAGAGTCCAAAATTCAGTTTCTAGAGATGCATGTGTCCTTCAGGATAGAGCCTCCCAAATCTCTGTAAAGCAAACACCCACGGTGCCAGCACAAATGAAAGAAAACTGTCAGGATTAGTGCAACCATTTTTTTGCTGCATGTGTAGATTTTAAAGCCAGAGGGAATCATTAGATCATCTGGTCCAACCTCCAGCACAAATCAGGCCATAAAACTTCATCTTGTCTCTCCTGTATTGAGCCTGATAACTTGTATTTACCCAAACTACATCTAAATCAATATATATCACATTCTGGCTAGCAACCCTCTCAATGAGCAGCATATGTGGGGTGATGTCACCTAGATAATCATTTGGCTTTAGCTCTCACTGAAACAATGGTAAAAGCAATGGAGAATGCTCCAGTGCTGGATTTGGACAAGGTCTGTTGGTTTCAGAGCCCACAGTTAGAATCAGACCAGATCTGGGGAGCGAGGTGAAACAGCCTGCTACTGTGTGGATGGAGGGTGCAGAAGGGGAGGGAAATGGTGGTCTCTCCATGGGGCTGACGGCTGCGGTGGGGCTGGGCAGGTCTTCTCCTCTCTCCAGAGATACCTCTTCCCTCAGCAGGGCAGTGCAGCCCAGGGAGCAAAACCCAGGTGGCTTCAGGCCTTAGTTCACACCAGAACATGCCCATGCTTCTTTCAGCTGGTGCGTATGTGTTTATGTTTCTTTAGCCTGCTCTACTGGAGAGCTCTGCACCCTTTCATGAAGATCTGATGTACACAAAAGAACAAGCAGGGAAGCAAACAGACAGCAAAGGCCGCCCAGAAGAAAGCACCACCTGCAGCACAAAAATACCAGGCACTTCCCACGCATGTCTTCCCCCACCCACCACATCAATGAGAGGCACGGTGGCCCAGCACTGCACTCAGTACATCAGCAAGCCCTGGTACCCAGGCATCAGGCAAAGAAAATTCACAGCTCCATAAAAAATACAGGGAAAATTGCCTGTCCTTTCACCACAGGAGCTCCAGCCCCAGTGCTTCCCAAGCAGCTTCTGCAAGGAGGATGAGGAAAAGAAGCAGTATCCTGCCATGGCAGATCTGAAGCCAGGCAGTCCTGATGAGTCAAATTTCACATGACGCAAGCTGCAACAGAGAGGTGCAACCCTTCTCTGCGTACAGAGCTGCCCGAGACCTGCATGCCCTCCTTCTGCACGGCCACCATTTGCTGAGTAAGTGTGGCCCTACAGAAAGCTCCCTACTTCCTCACCAAGCTGGGCTCAGACTGTGACTGCTCTGAAAAACAGCTGCAAGTCTCAAACCGCTAGGAGCTGGGGTCCCCCTGCCAGCTTAGAATCATGGAATCAGCTTTTAAGGATCCAACAGTACACAAAAGCAGCCACAATCCCACCTCCTCTCTCCCCCAGCCTACCAACACATCAAGTGTCTGGTGAGCCCACTTGACCAGGAGGGTCAAGGACCCTTCCTCCAAGCCCTCATCTCAATCAGTGACTCAGGTCGCAATCCAGCAGCTGATGTTTCTTATCTGAGCACAAACCAAGGCTCAAGCAAGCCACTCAAGTGGAGGCACAAGTGAATGCAGCTCAAAACAAAGACAGAGGAGGAGATTAAAATCTGCTCTGGTTTACACTACCAACTGCAGCAGCATCTTAGGTGGGGTGATGGAAATCGTGGTGTGGCTGTGCCACCTGCAGTGTGACCAGCCACTGCTGCCCCTGCTGCAGAACGGATTTACCTCTGGCAGCTTGGCTGTAATGAGCATATTTCGGAACAGCAGCATGCCAGTTGTCCTGGGCTGAAGTAAGAGGGGGTTTTCCCAAGATTATGCCCCAGTCTGAAGGAAAAAAGATAATTCTTATTCCAGAAGAGGTTCATAGATACACATAGAGAGACTTATATATGGAGTTAATCTGAAATTAAGCTTTTCAGTTAGACCTTTTTTTCTTCTAGCTGCCTTGTGTAGACCAGCCCTAAGAATAAACCCCAAAATTTCCAGAGGTCAAACCCCATTCCCGACTGGTTTTCTTTCATCATTTGACCAACCAGTTCACCTCATTGCCCCTCTTTTCCTCCAGTTTCAGTCACCTGCAATGTGCTATTCTACCATCCTTTATCTTTTCCTGTTTCACTGCTGTTAAGTTTTTTTTCTTAACAGAAAATTCATGCACTCATTCACTTGTTTTCCTATTCCAGTTAAAATATTTATTTTTAAGATTTTTTTTCATTCAAACACTTTAGTTTTTAAAAATTTATGTTGGAGGAAACAGTTGAAGATTGCTATGCAACTGTTTAGCCATGTCTAATTTGGTAGTACATTAGAAAGACTTTCAGCCTAATACTCTTGAGTCTATTGTAAATACTCCAGCATTCCAGTCAACCAGACTGATAAAAACAATTTAATGGGGCTATTGGCAAGAGTGATCTCAGATTTGCTAAAAGTCATGTCTATGTTCACGCATGCAAAGCAGCACATTTTCACTTACCAGTCTGATTGATTAGTAAAATCTCAGCACAAAATAACGCTGCTGGCATACACTGAAAGCTTGAGATTGCTCTTGGCTGGGTCTTGTAGACACAAGGAGTATTTAAAAACTCTGAAGACATCATTGAAGTGTTTCTCAGAAGTTTTTCATATGACATAATTGACAGAAGGGTCAGTCATGATTACAAAATGAATGCTTCAAAGCATCTTTGGCACTTTTGTAAGTTAAAATAAGCTCAGATTTTAGGGTGCTCTATGGTGAAAATAAAATGTGGTGTTATTTGAGATATCTTGGAAATTAATGAAAATGAAATAATCATTAAAGACTGCAGTAGCTTTCTGAAAAGTTCTAATTAAATGTTTATGGTCAAGTAAGTCACAAGATCTGAGACATACAGAGTTGGGGGGACTCTTGGCTTTTTCTCTGATCTGTTCACCTGTGTTTTATAGATGGAAGTGAAGTTTCTGGTAATTATTCTGGTGATATACACAGCACAATTAGAGAGTAAGGTAATGAATTTGTGAACTTTATGCAATGAATACAAAATATATGAAAATATGTGTAAAAAGACTAATCAAGGAACATTTCTCCCAAGACCCAGCTGCCTATGCATTCAATTAAAACAGTAGTGGTGGGGTTATTTACAATACACATTTCTTGAAAAAAATCCACATTACTAACACAACTTTGGCATTAACTTTCTTGGAAAACTTAGGGTCCTGCAATGTACAGCTTATTATGTACAACCATTTTTATCACCATTGGTGACAAGTCTAATTGATATTAACCTGTACGCTGAGCAGGTATCTATAGCAGATTTCAAACTATTATTGTGAAAAATTTATCAATATGGCCAGAGTTATGCATCTACAGAAGAAATGAATTATCCAGCTTTCTGGTAACTTAAATTTAGGATGTCCTGAATATTTGCTATTCTATAGCAACCAGATATCTATCTCAAAATTGGCTGTAATATGATATGTCCGAGAATTGTTTTTTGAGTTCAGAGAGAGGACAGATTTCATTACTAATGTCCAGAGATTCAACTTATGATGATTTTGCAACATGACTAACTTGGATATATTAAGAGCTTGAAATATAATGTGCTTTGGTGGCTATAAAATGTCTGGAAAAAAACTTCGTGTTGTCGACAGTACTGTAGAATCTTCCCAGTGACCAAACTCATCTGGTAGCTTGGATCACCTCCACCCTGACTTTCACTAGCAGGCCTTTCACAAGCTCTTTCTGCTGTTTATTTGAATCTTTAAATCTCCTGAGGATGGTGAACGGTGGCATGACAAAAGTCAAAGCTATGTTCTAAGTGCTAGTTTGACTTCTGATACTTGGTATTGCCATGTGGGACAAAGATGACTCCGTGTTTGTGAAATGATCTAGTTTTTGAATTTCTTTCAGTCTCTCCATCTTAAATAGATTTTATTCAAACCCTACTACACTAACATTGCTTTTATACATATTTTTGCTAAATAGTAGATAACAAAGATTCATTGGATCCTTAATATATCTAATCTGATACTGTAGCCAGTTTATGTATTACGGAAATGATTAGATGTATGTAATACTCTTGGTGGACAATATCCTGCTCATCTTGCTCCGTGTTTGTCTTAATACCCATGCATGAAGATACACATTTTTTTAAACAGTGTGACTCAAGTCCCATACAACCTTTTCCTGTCCAGATCAGTCAGTACTCTCTGGATTTCCGTGGGACTTTTTGGGGTCCAGCACCCTTGTTTTTCCAGGTCAGCCAATAATCATGGAGATCTCCTGCACCCACAACTACTACATCTGCCGGTGACAAAGGAAGACTGGACATGATTAAATGAGGTTAAATGTCAGCTGGTTCTGCTGCCTTGCCATGCCCTACCAAATATAATCCATATGCAGCAGCAGCCCAAAAGAAGCAGTCTTTGGCCAGATGTAACTCGCGTAACTAACTTCAGCATGCTGGCTTCTGTCATTACCTCTCTATATGTGGTCATATATGATTGGTTAATGTGCCTGAGGTTTTCTTGAGGAGAGTTCTTCCTGGTGATGAGGCTTCTATTTATTCTCCATAGTTTTTATGCCAGCATGATTTTTGGTACTTTCATATTTGAGATGGCTAGTGCTTTTCATTGAATAATAGAATCATTTAGGTTGGAGAAGACCTCCAATATCACCTTTTGCAAAGGTGAAGATGATATGCTCATCTTATTCTGACCAAAATAGTTCAGTAGCAGATATAAAACATTCACATAGCTTTTACTTTGCCTCTGGCCATAGTATGCTATGGTGGTTTAACTACAACCCCAGAGATCCTGACATAGATTCCATGTGCTTCCTTTTGTGAAGCACGTCTCAAGCTAAGTGAATAGGCTTAGGGAGTGACTGGACACCTCCTTCATTGTGGCACATTAGTACAGGTCAGTGGTATTTTTTCTTTGATCTGTTTTATCTTCCAGCAACTGGATATAGGCTACAGAATAGTGGAAAAATGAGCATCATCCCATTTAACTTCCCATGACACATTGACTTGGGCAAGCAAGTCTATTTGATTTGTCCATAAGTTCTGAGTTTGCCAATAGGTTCAGTTCAGGAAGAGGCTTTCTTACTCTTCATTCTTTATAATTATGTTTTCACTGTCTGTACATTTTGAAGATCCAAATTATTTTTTATCCGATTTTCTTATAGTAATATTCTGCTAATCATTTTACAAAATCATGACACCTTTTTAACATCCATTTAGGGATATCTCAAGAAATTGTCTTAGTCAATGAAATTAATGTCTTTAATTGAGCCATCTAGTTTGGAAGGCATTGGTGACATTGGAACAGGGTGTTTCTGACTGATTACATTAATCAGATCAACTTAGGGAGTAAAATCAATGTGAAACCAAACTCTGTGCTGATGGGAGGGAACTGAGGAGTGGGTGAGTAACTACACTTGCCTGCATTTCCATTGCTGGATATGCTGGCATACTCTGCTGCATATATCTCACACCAGCAGTGGATCTGCTCTTTAAAGAAACAGTTGGGATGGCTTTAGAAATGCTTAATTGATAAAGCACTTTGGGGAAGCTATCATCACATGCAAAGAGTCTGCTAATAGCTCTCCCTTCAACTTGTTAGCTGCAAATGAACCTTTTGTTTTGTTCTTCCTTTCCACTGACATTACAAGATCATCTATACTGTACTTGGGCTGCCACTTTCCCCAGCGTCTGAGAAATTTTTGATTTCTCAATAGTACCACAATGCTTTTTGATGTTTTGGATACTGATGTTATTTTACTAGACAAATAGGCTACTCCCTGAATTTTATACCATGCACACCTTTTCTTTCTCTTCTTGTATTGTGTGTCTCTTTCTTTTCATGCTCAAGAAATCCCACACACTAAACACAGTGATGCCATGATCTCCAGATTATCTCTTTAAATATTTTTCTGTCATGACCTCTTCTTTGAGCACTGGTTTTAGCCAAGCTTTTTCATAGTTTTAATAAATACAAACCACTTTGCTCCAAATCAGCTCAGTTTTCTGATCTGTAAACTGTTCTCAAAGTGTTACCAAATTTGCTCAGACAATCAGTCCCATATTATTATTATTGACTGTGCTCAATACAGTCTTTTAGTCAACAGATCACTCCTGAACACAAGTTTTGGTGAGGTAGGTCTGTAAAGCCCAGCACACATCTCTCTGATGAGCTCCAGGTCACAGCACAGTCATGGCTTGAACTCATGCCCCGCACAGCCCTGTGCAGGAGTCACTGAAGATGTACAGGCACCACCTCCTGCTGGCCCCAGGGAAGGGTCACCAGGGGGAGACAGGGACCCTCTCCTTGTCACCAGCCAATTCACACAACACATCTGAGTGGCTTCATACTGCTTAAGCATATGCAAAGAGAGGACCAAGCTTGGTAGTCCTTTCATAACAGTTAGGACATGCATCTCCTCTTTACCTACCTATCTCCTCGCTCATGCCACCCATGGCTAGACAAGCTCAGCAGCAGCTTCACAGCTGTTCACAGCTGTAGGAGAAGCAGCACGTGGCTGGAGCATGGTGCCCAATCGGCCCGGGATGTCTGGGGAGCAGAAGACAAAGTAGCCTGCACCCTCGTACCATTTTCTCATGTCAAAGGCAACAAGCAACCACCATCTTCATGTAAATTGAGGTAGGAAAAAAAAAATAAGATTACTCAATGCTCAGGGAAATGAGAAAGAAATTCAGGTTATTTTACCATAAATATAACTGGAAGATAAAAGCTTGGCATTGGCAGCTTACAGAAGGCAGAGGCAACACACTACACGTTATTGTACCGGGGAGGCTCACAAGTGGTTGTAAATTCTCAAACAGCCTGGCATGGTTTGTTCTGAAGATTGAAAGCCCCTCTACCCAGAGATCACTCTTCTCCCTTCCCTAAGAGGATTTCTGGAAGAAAAAAAAAAAAAAAAAATAGAAAAAAAAAAAAACTTGCCAAAAGCAGCTGTCGGCTAATGTAACACACAGCACTACTGTAAGAATGGATCCATTAGCCCTGGCAAAACAGCAGTCCTTGTCAGTACCTATGAATGAAACTGTCCCAGGGAATCTGCAGAGCAAGGCTGCATATTTAGGAAGCTCAAAAGAGAGTCAAAACAAAACCGAGGAGAGCAGGAAAAGCAACGCAGACATGTCAAAGGCTGCCCACATGGCTCAACCAGAGGCCGACCTAAAGCCACCGCCACACAATTGCTTGTGAAGCTTACAAAGGAGCCAGATGCTCCTGTTGAAATTATACCTTCTGCAAATCAACATGGGAAACCTGCCACCGTTCTCCCTAAAAGGAGGAGTATTGACACCGTTCTCTTCACTAAAATAATATCTTTTCAGTGAATTAGCCGGAAAAAGAACAAGAGCTGTTTGCTTTGGACAAGTATATTTCCAGGCATGTCATCCCCACAAAAGATCATTCTTTTGCTTTACTTTCATGTGACCCTGAAAACAAATATCTGGTGGATATGTGCGGGCTGGCTCCACATCTCCAAACAAGGCGAGGGAGCTGGTGGCAAGGGGGATTCTTCTGTTGCTCTGAGCTAATAGATATTAGGAAGAAAAATGCAATTCTTCCCTTGGCCGGCTTTGAAAGGTACTTAACTTTTCATTCACAACATGCTGCTTACATCCACAAAGCTCAGCGAGGCAGTGAATATCATTGGCCTGTTTCAGAGGGGAAAGGAAAATGTGTTGCCCGAGGTCTCGCCGCACATCACAGCAGCATCCCTGCAGACACTGAACCTGAACCCCAGCCCCATTACCACCCCACCCCACTCCTTCCCACCTCCTGCCATAGCATTTTGAGCATTGATCAACAATTAAGTTAGTAGAGGGTGTGGCTAGATCAGGTTGTCTCACCGCTTGTCCTGGTGTTAATTGTTCTAATTAGTTACTCCACAGGCAAATATATATGGACTTCATTTCAGACTTGGGGCCAAGCATGATTCATAAAAATTATCCACTGTGACTTCCTCCCAAGAACCACCACCCATCTAAATTGTAAACATCCCAGATCAACTCCCAGTTCATAACACGGAGAAGCAAAATAGCTTACTGTTACTGGTTTTCTTCATTTTGTTAATTTCAGAAGATGACCATCTTAACAAAGTGTATGTAATTCCATTGAATACAGCATGAAGAACTGCATTTTGACTCTGTTAAAATCTCAGTACAAGAACAGGAGGATATGTTGCTACCTCTAGAAGGTGTAAAGAAGCCTCGTCTTCTTTGAGACAGGAAAGTCAAATAATCTCTAAACCAACCGAGGAAATGCTAGTGGAACAAAGATGCCAAGTACAAAACTCAGATTTGTACACTCTAAGTCACAGCAGAGGAAAGAGGATTTTTGCCACAACGTTATCTCAACACTTTTTAATATTTTTAATGATTTTTCAAGATGAAAATGCTTAGTGTGGGAAAACTTAGCAGTCAATAAGTGCAATATCTCCCACGTAGTGTGCTTTGTGTATGTATTAGCCGTAGATTAGATTGCATGGACAGTGCACCTACCTCATCTCTGTTATTAAAGTGCATATAGTTCAACAAATTCTAATGACAGACTCATTTTATTAGCTTTGCTATGTGCTCTAACAGCTACTGTCACTCAGTAGGGTTTATAACCTCTTGTTCTGATACAAGACCTCACCCTGCCTTCCAGTGGGCTTTGCATTTGCCAGAACCTCAGATAATTCTCTAAATATGAATAAGGCATTAACTGCCCAAGTCCTGTAACAACTACATGAAATGTTAATTGTTCACCTGGACAAAATTATTATAAATGTTTGATGAAGAAACTATGAGTCTGATGAGAAACATAGACAACAAAAAGAATTGCAAAAATGTGAAAGAACTAATAAATCACATATGGTAATTCACCATTGCTATTAATGTATATCTCATATTTGGCCTTATTTTTATAGCTCCTTCTATTCATGTTGTTGTGTTTTCTTATGGTAGCAACAGAGAATCTAATATTTTAGCATCTAAATAGATATTAAAATTTGAACTGTTTTCAGAAGAAACATATTTGAGCTGCCAATTTGATCTCAAATGTTCGTTATCTTGTAAATTATGACTGCCTACAAAAATTAACTATGTAAATTTATTTTGAGATGTAAGGGGGGGGGGGTAGAGAAGATGGATCTCATATCTTTTCATTCAATATCTCTGAGTTACTAACTTTTTAATAATTTCAAAGAAGATCACCGGAGCTCTTATGTCTTTTGGACTGAAATTGCCCACTCTGATATTTTATTTTTTTTAAAAAAAAAAAAAAAAGAACGGTGAAGAAATAGACTTGGAAAGGTATTGTGCAGAGAAAATAAAAATGTATGGGTATTTGTAAGAACAAAAAAGATTTCTGTCAAGCTTCATATGTGTTGGGAAGGATCTGTGATAATTAAAAACAAATCCAGAAAATCACAGCTGAACTGAAGAGAGTCTTGCAAATGCTTTTCATTTCAAAATCTGTTGATAATTACAACATAACTTCAATTCAGTTCATTTTGTAAGGGAAGGACAGACAGTCAATGTAACTGTTGGATGGTGGATATATAGGTAGTTAGATACCTAAAAATAAGAAAGTTTTTTGCGGCCGAGGTGAGCAGGAGCAGAACTGAATTGAAGTATTTCAGCAGAAGCTAAGCATGTCCCTGCCAAATACGTTTCTGTAGTATTAACTCTATACTGCCCAAACATTGTCTACTAAGTCCAACATAATGTATTTGCTGGAATAAAGTCTTGCAAACAACTTGCACAAGATAGATGTAAAGGGATCTGGGTAAAAGTGTATTGCTACATTAGTTTAACTTTTATACATAATTCACATCTATGCAATTTTATTTAGTAGCTGCAAGTGATTTCTATAGAAAAATCACATCACCTTGCCATCTGCTAAATAGACCAGCACACCTGGTGTAAAAAGAGGCTGTTATAGATGGCTTTTAATTGCATTTTTCTGCTTAATCCCATTTTTTTATGTGACGCCTAAGTGTGTGTGTGCCTGTGTACATGCCTGTTCACAGGAGTGGCAGTGTGTGTGTGTGACACAGGGAGAACTGCTGAGGACCATGGGGAAATGAAGACCACCACTGCCACCGACCACATCCAGCAGCATGCATCGCTCTCTTCTCTGCCCCCATAGATATTATTTACCTACATCCAGCACAGTAATACAAGTTTATGCACATTCATAGACTCCTTCACACTTTCTGTATTAACTTAACATTTTATTGATCATTTGGGAGCAGAATGAATGCTAATCATTAAGTTTTATATGAATGTTTCTATTACTTGAAGCCTTATAGCACATGTGCTGAGTTAGGGGATGTTGCTTATGCAAATGAAAGATAATTCCACATTAAAAAGATGTTTTCTGGAGCATCTTTATTCAGTTACATTTCAGCTGATCCAAAGGGCTCCTACAAGCACTAGCGCAGAGGGGCAAAGCACAGGAATGTAAGTACAGATAATAGTTTGCCAGGCCAGGATACTATTTCTCTGCCACGGATTTCAAAAAGACTTACTGTACATACTGATTCTGGTATTTGAAACTCCAGGCTTAGCTGGGGGATGGGGAGAGACAGAGGCAAAAAGCATTTAATATGAACAAAACATTTTTTGTGAAAGTCAAATTCCTTTTTGTTTCCATGTGCCATACAGTCAGCATTTTTTGAGTCTTAACTGATGCTCTCACACAAGCAAAGTGACTCTTGAAAATGCACCATTACAACTTAATATATCCAGTATGTAATTTGTACTTAACGGAAAGATATTTAGGACCATTTGCCTCAGCCATAAGACTTTCAGCTGCACAGTGGGAGGTAGTGCTTCAATGAAACCTTTGTTTTTAATCTTCTGATACAGTCACTATGGCAGTTGGCGGGCTTTAAAATTACATCAGTCTTCCTTTTAATCTGGGGTTTGCGAGCAGTAGTTAGTTCGGAGCACCCACCAAAGCCTATCATTTCACGGGCAGATCTACCACCTCTCTTTTTTTTCCTTCCTCTGTGTAGCAAGGCCCAAAATCCACTTGTAAAAACCAAGCAGAAAAATGAAGAAGAAAGTTGCCCCATGAGCAGGCAGATTCCCGCAGACAGCATCCCAGCTCCAGGTCCGTTGACTTTGTTTCCTCTTCCTAAAATTAGATTAGGGCTCCCTGAGCGAGCACAATGAGGCTGAGGCAGGACAACTGTAGGCTCCAACTACTTCAAAGCAGCCCCCTCTCCTCGCCCAATATCCCCCGGCCTCCGCGGCATCACCAAAAACCCCATTTCTCATCACAGCGAGCTGGGTGGCGGTGGGTCCAGGCCATGGGACTGTTGCCTAGTGTTCCGCTAAGCTCTGCCCTCCTCTGAAAAAAAAAAAAAAAAAAAATCCCTCATAATTCAGGCAACAGCTGGAAAGCTTAGCTTAATGGCCTGTGCTTAAATGTGGAAGGTCACAGGGTGCTGATCTAAGGAGCAGAGGGGTCCTGCTCAGCCGACTGTTGACGCTGGGTAAACGGAGGAGGAGGGGATGGGGTGTGCATCTGAGGGAGCCGTGCCCCGGCGGGCGAAGAATAGGAAGCGACTTCTATTCAGGGCTCGCAGGGGTCCGGGACCAGTGGGGAAAAGCAACAAGGCCCTTCGCTGCCTCTGAGTTACCTTGTATTATACCGGGATTAAAGTACATTTAGCTTCTGTATTAGCATACTTTAGCCCCATTTAGGCTTACTTGATGTTTCCGATGGCCTTTGATCAGCCTTGCATGGTGCTGGTCAGCTTCGGGACACAGCAGTCAAAAAGCGAGACTGTGAAATTATCCTGATGTTGAATCTCACAGGAGATATTTCTGGCTGTTTTCATTCACTCGTCCCCAATCTTCTAGTTTCTTTCTCTCTCTCTCCCTCGCTCGGGAAAATAATTTACACATTCTTTAAAGAAAGAGAGAGAGAGAGAGAGATATTAAAAGAAAAAGGTAGCTTAGTGACCGGTAATAATTAGCTCCCTGTTTGAAATCAGCACTGGCTTGTGTGCCGGTGCTGAAGCATCTATGAAAAATACTATAATTTCTACAGTGTCTGGCTTTTTATTGCTTACATTTGCATATAAATTAAATCCATATTGTAGCTTTAAGGCAAGCTAGGCTTAGAACGCCGTACAGCTCAGGGTCCTATTGTTTTACATCTACTTTCTATACTGTGGTTAAATGAAAAGGGAGGAGAAAGTAAGGGAGGGAGAAAGTCAGCTTTGTAGCATTTTTAATTGCTTCTCTGCCAATTATGGCCAAATTAATATTTAAACTTTGTAGTGCTTTGAGAAATTATTTACGAAATCCCCTTCCTGGTGTTCAGTGCTGCCTGCACCTCCAGCAATATCTATATTGGAATCTTTTGTCAAAGACAACAAAAAATAATTGCAGATAAATTCCCTTTTCTTTGAAAATATTTTCCAGGAACAAATGCTGCAAATCAAACTGTAAATCTCTCAAACGTGGCCACGATCCCTACTCCGGAGAGCCGCCCAAGCAGCCGCCAGCAGCCCTCCTCCTTCACCTGGCCACATCTACGCGCTCCGCTCAGCTCAGGCGCTCCTGCTCCCGGCGGCCCCGGTGCCACTGGACCCCGCGGGCTGCCGGCACTAGCGCCTCGGGACAGAGCCTGGGAAGACAAGAGACGTTTGCAAAGATGAGTAACGAGAAGCAAATGGCGCCTCGAAGTCTCCCTTTAAAAATTCTTTAATGAGATGCAGCATGGTTGTGTTGTGTTTTTTTTTTGTTGTTTTTTTTTTTTTTCTTCATTCTTTTCTTGGGCTAATGCCTAGTATGTACCAACCACTGGGCCACATTTCTAGGAAACATCTAAATCAAAAATCAGAAGATTACACAGGGACATAAGAAAATCTTGGGATGGCAGGAGGCCAGGAAGCCCGGCTAGGCCTGCCCTCTCCTCCAGCGAGCAGTTGTTCCCCACGAAGGAGCGTTTCTCCCCCTCTCTCTCCATATGCTTCTTGCTCTATTTGAAATCTGGTCAGATTGGTTGCTTCTAGAGCAGCATCTGGTAGCTTATAATATATACCCTCTGGAAAAAAAAAAAAAAAAAAAAAAAAAAAAGCGTATTACATTTGTATGGGGCAAGACCTCGCTGGAGCTGTGTCCCTTGCTCTCATATCTGACATTAGCTCTAATAACCACAGCCCTGCTCCCTGTGATTCCCCCAAGAGCCCTGTGCAGCTCCTCCAGGTCCCCTCTTAATCTTTTCTCTTTTCGAGGGCTACAGACCTAGTTTCGCTAACCATTTTGGAGCCTCTGATATCGAAGTCATTATGGGACTTTGTTGTACTATTTCCATTTCTGTAATATTCCTTCTGTAATTAGGTAATCAAGGCTGTGCATCTTTCCCATGTGGCCTTTCGAGGTCGATTTTATTTATCAGCTTATTTATCCCTTATTACGCATTTTGGAAATACTGGTTGCAATAACATCAGTTGGGCAGATCGCTAGTCTTCACAGCTGTCTGCTTTCTATCATAATTTCCTTTTTCCTATTTCCCATCACTCATTCACTTGTTCTGTCTGAATTTTGCATCTGTTTGTATTAATAGAGGATGTTACAAGTGCTTACATGTATGATGAGTTGTAAGCCTATGCAGTCTCTTAGAGATGCCAATGGGAACACGGCTTGAGCTGACACGTAGGTGGAGATGTCGGTGGGACTGGCTTAACGTGAGTTCTTCTGGGCAGACATAGCCCCTGGATGGGGCTCAGATGATGCCTCACACAAAGTCCTGTCCTGGGCAGTGTTATCAAATTGCTGCTCATGCGCGGGTGCACAGCTGGCTTCACACGCAGCTGGACAGGCTGTGCCAATCTACATCAGTGCTAGAAATACTCTTCCCAAGGCAGTGGATTATTGCCTGGACTGTGCTGCAGCAGTAAAATCTCACTTCTCATTCCCACCAAAATAAAATAATTGCCTTATAGATTTCCACCTGTAAGTTCAGAGTTTCTTTATCAGCTGTGAAACAACACTTTCTAAACCCTTCCTCTCATTACGCTTTTTAGCAATACAGTTAATATAAAGGTCCTTTTATTTATTTTTTTACATTTAACAAACTTTTTCCTCTCATCATCTTTTTCTTTTTTTTTTTTTTCCTATAGCCCCTGCCCAGCCACTGATTGTGCCTGTCCTTTAGATCCCTCTGGGTCATGCTCAAGCTCTAACCTTAGTTTGATAGCAAATTTCCTCATGTTTCTTTTCTGCTGCTCATGACCATTAATATATTAACCATCATGTCCTTGTTTCAGAGATGGTTGTGTGTGGTTCCTCATAGTGACACCAAGCACGTGGTACACAAGCTTCATGACATCCAGCCCAGAAAACATAAGCCTGGCTACCTGAAGGGAGAAGAAATGTCCCCAAATCCAGGTTTTCTGAACACTTCAGTCTGTCAGCACTACTGATCTGATTTGCAGACAGGCTTTCTCTTTGCCTGCCTAGGCTGCCTACTACAGGGTTAATCCTCCACCCCTGTATTTTGTACTAATGTACCTTGTGGGACAGCAGGGCAGAACCATGAGGCTGTACAGATACTGTAACTAAATACTTAAGACACTTAAGTTAACTTTTTTTCCATATCAACCTATTAGCTCTTTGTTTATTCCTGGTCTTTTGCTTGATTCAATGCCCTTCCTATCATTGCAAAGCTGACTGTGAAAATAACATTTACTATTTTTCTTCATTTGTGTGTATGTGTGTGTGCATTGATGCTCTTTTTAAATTATACTATTTAAAACCTTTTTTTTTCCTACCTCCAAACAGGGATAGTGAAGAAGAGAATAAGGAGTCTCAGAAACACTGACCAAGGCTTCAATCACAACCAAGCACAGCTTACTTTGAGACTTGCAAAAGTTTGGTTCCTTATTTGCCATTATCTTTGCTCCTTTACAGTATCATGTTCCTGCTCTCACTGTGCAAAATCAGGGCACAGGAGCCCCATATTCAGCCATGCAACCTGACAGAGGATCTGCTCAAAACTCCCCACCCTCGTGAAATTTTCAGCCTACACCTGTTGGCCCATGAGATTTAAACAACTCAGACAGACAGCTACATTTTGCAAGGGCAAAATAAATTGAGTCCAAACTCCACAGAATTTATATTCCCCTATGAGAGGCTTTCTTCAGTGTTTGTTAGTCCTTCAGTTTTTAGCTTTGTGTGTTGCAAACCCCATCTTCTGGCAGTTTATCAGCTGTCACCAGTATTGGTTTCAAAATAGATACTAAATACCACTCTTGCACCTTGTAGCGGCAGTGATTTTCAAACACACTGAGCAGCTTTTCTGCTCTTCAGCCGTCAAAGATTATACACCGAGAATAAATTACTCAGCTGGATGCGTTGTTTGTAGGCAAACCCAAGGCAGTGACAGTATCGGTAGTCCCTGTGTTTAAAAGCATGTAAAACACCTTCTCTTTTCTCTGCTTTACATTGCAATCCTGGGAGCAGCAGCTCAGCAGCATCCTGCATGCAGGGAAGGTGGGGGCAAGGAGGCATTGTTGTCCCATCCCACACCCTGGCATGGGAGTGGAAATCCTGAAGGGTGGGGGGCTCAAGTGGGCATGGGAGCCCTGGTTGCACCAGGAACTGGCCCCCTTTGGTCCCTCCTGGTTCTTGGTGGCTGCTGGGTTTTGCACACGCTGGTTTGGGTCTCTCTCCTGCTAGAAAACAACCCAGACCAAGCCAGAATATGTTTTATTGATTAACTTTCCTTTCCACAGCCCATGCTTCCTAAAATGTGTTCCTAGAAATGCTCACAAACAGTAAATTTGGCTTTAAAGTTGAAATCTATTCAGTCAAGAGTTGAAAGATCTTTGGGACAAAAGCAGCAATAGTTCGTAAATTCTAGATCAGCTTCTGGAGGACTGAAAATGATACCTGAGTCAACACAGCCTTGTCACAAAATATCTCAGAGATCCTTAGCCATCTAAACTACAGGCTCTAGGTCTGCAGGGGTTTCTCCATAGGGAGCAGAAAAAAATAGGTAGTGACAAAATAATTTACTTCTTCCTCATTGTCATAGGATGAAGCATCTTTTTGAGAAAATTTAATTCCATTTGATAATGAAAGGTACTCAGAAGACAAGTTTAGGTATATCCCCAACTTTTAGCTAGCTACAGCAAACATCTTGCTATGGACGACTGACAAATAATCCATAATTCAAATACATTTGCAGAAACAATTTGTCTAACTATTTTGACAGAACAAATTTGAAGGGAAAAAAAAATCTGCTTGCAGGCAAACTGCAAGTATGAAAGATGACTAAATTCCTTTAATTAAAAAATCAGTGTAAATAGTGCTCTTGTTGATTTTAAGTATGTTTGTGAAGCAGAAATAGTTTAAATCAAACCTTACATATAATAAATAAAGGGACAGGCTGCTCACTGCGCATATGATGCCTTCATTATTGCTAACTGTAATGTTGATCTATTAATCTTTGACTAATAAGGATTGAAGAATTAAAAATTTATGTATTTTTTCCTAAAGTCAACAGTTGTGGTTTTTTTTCTTCTCCTACTTTGTTTTATTTTCTGGATATTTCATGAGTCTTTGGGTTCTCCTTATTCTGCCTGATACACAAAACCGTCTTGCAAGGTAAACAAGTGAGACGTTGCATGCTCATTCGCTCTTGTCCTTTCATGTAGTGGCTGTGATGCCATGCTATTTTATCACCTGCACCAGATCAGAAGAAGAAAAGACTGTTTGACTTGACATGCTGTACTTTGCCAGGTGGATCAGGCACAGAGATAAGAAAGCTCCTTTTCTTCAAAGAAAGTTTTCTACTTGTGGGTGCTACCTAAATTTCTTGAGGACACAAATCCTTCCTCCAAGTTTGTCATGTCAGCACTGCTCAGTGATAATTGCAGCTTCTTGGAGAAGGGTTGGAGCACTTTATGGGAAAGAAATGCAAACATCCACTAGTGGTTTGCCCTTTTCTGGTTGTTGCCCATGTAGCTCAGCCTAAGTAGATAACTGCTGTTTCATTGCTGTCATGCAAATGCCTTACCTTATCTCAAACCTAAAGCAAAAGGACCTGCTACAGCATCGTGGCTTCAGCATTCACTATCAGTTTGTTCTGCTTAATATGAATTTTGGAGAAGGAAGAAGAGAAATCCCTGAAACTAAAAATGGTCATGAAGAGAGAGCCCCAAGAAGTGTTTCAAAAATAGATGCTGCCATTTTTATTAGCAAAGTGCAGAAGAAAAGGGGCGGGAGTAATATAAGTTTAGAAAAATCATTCAACTTGATAAATAGTGTTGAGAAATTTGCGAAGAGAGTCCTAAGCTTAAATTACAGGGCAGAGTTTAAGATATTTGGAAATCTTACATGGCAGAACAAATTCTCTTTCCCACACTAATGGCTGTCTCTGTCTGTCAGCTCAGAGTTCAATCACGTATTCACAATAAAGTATGGGTCAAGTGCTAGGATGTCTGTGTCTTATAGTCTTATTCCTGGCTGACAAGTGCTACATCTAAATCAGCGTATGGCATTAAGTTATAGACTGAAAGGAGGCTGGAGTGGTAAGACCAATTCGGAGGACGAATGCTTCTTGTTCACCCCAGCCCTCAACCTCGCAGGGGCCACCCTTGCTCAAAGACACCACTTCCAGCATCACTTATCTCATTTAATTCTGCAAAATGAAAGCTTAGCTCAATAATAATAATGTATTGGACTTGTTTGGGCAAGTGCCTATCTGGCCTCAGTCAAAGGATTACACACCAGTAATAGAAATTTATTCAGAGCAAAGATACCCTGTTATAATAAGACCATCTTGCTTCATGTAATTATAATTCATGCATCCAGAGACAGCTGTCCATCAGATATATTGTATTAGCTGGCTTTGATTTCTATAATGAGTTTTATTAGTATATTTATGAGGAAGAATAGCAGCATATAAAGAAGTTATGAATAAGTTATTGTGTGCAGAACCAACATTTGGGATCTTCTAAATCCTGCAGAGGAGTCAAAGTCTGAATGGCTACAGAGGCTGAAACACTCCCTGCGTCCAAAAGATGATCCATGCAGACCTGTTTCATAACACTGTGTGTCAGCACAACCCATTGTTTTCTTTCACAGCCATGAAATCATTGGATTTATATAAACAAGAAATCTAAATGGGGTCTGAAAAACAAAAAAGTGAACAAGAAGGTCATGGTTTAACCTATCTTTGACATTAGATTGATGTGGCATAAAAGAAACTTTCTTCACCTATACAAACTGGTACTCTTGTCCTTATTTCCCACACGCAGGAGTATTTAGGGTATGCCAGATAAGATACACTGAATTTAGACAGTTTTGAGAGAGGATGGTCGATTCTTCTGGGGAAAAAGTAGAAATAAAAATGGTGGAAAGTGATGGAAACGTGGGACTAAAGTAAAATCAAAGCCATTGAAATAACTGACTATGAAAAAACAACGACAAGCAGTGATGCTGTGAAATGATATGGAGCAAAGTAAAAAGGAACAAACACTCGGTATCAGCAGCTCTAGAGATATGTACCATTGGAGATAATTTTCTGTAAGTCCAATACACAAATACAAAAGCCATATAAAAGTCTATTAAATAGTTAACTACAGTTAATGGTTTTGAAGCCTCACTTCTGGCAGCCAATTTTGAAAACATTTGTCTGGGACAGCCCCAGGGCTATAGCCACTGATAACCTGCAAGCCTGCCTGCTCCTCCTCAAGGTTTTGAAAGAGCTGCCTTCTTCGAAGCTAAATCTTCCACCTCTCTGTCTCCTGGGTCTTCAAGCTATGCCATGCCCAGACCACCCATGTCAACCTGGCCCACTGGGAGACTTCCAGCAGCTAAAGGTGGGTGATGACAAATCTAGGGGAAAAATAAACCCTGTGCCAATATTTCCTGGGTAGGTGTCCTGCTGCCCAGTTGCACCTAATTAAAGCAGGTTGATCAAATGCTTCAGGTTACCTCAACTACCAACCAACTACCACTTCCCCTGCATAGCTGAAGTCTGGACCACTCACCACCACCCTGCAGCTCTTCTATCTGTACCACCAACAGCTGGCACCATTCTTTCTGTATGAGAATGTGGTTTAAGAGGTACGGCAGTGCATCACAGGCTCTTCACAAACCCTGCACGCTTATAAGAGTGATTCTCATGCAAAATGTCTGTTTTAAGGGGACAAAAATGAGTGAAGACAACATCTGATTAAGGACAGGGTCTGCATGAAAATCAAAAGGATGCAGCACACTTGCTGTGCACAAATAACAAGAGCAGCTGGCTACTGCAAAAGCCAAGAACCTCTCCCTTCCACACTAGGCAGTCTCACCTAAGCAAGACAAGACACCAGGTAGAAGTCCTTGATCAAGCTGCAAAGCTGGCCAACTTCTGGGACTGGCAAACTCATGAAGCACCTCTGACCGCTGTGTCTGTGTATCCAACATCACGAGCTGATGGTGTTCCTTGTGGCAAGAGCTGAGGGGCTGACATTGAGATCTCACAACTGACTTCTGCTCTTATGGCCAGAGATGCTGCACTGATAGAAGAAGCTCTTGTTCTGTCAGTGAAGAAGCTCTTCAGCACAGAAGAGAAGCCTGGTTTCACCCCTCAGGCTCACCTATTGCCTCGCTGCCAGGTCAGCAAGAAACCAAGACAAATGTGATCCGATGAGTTTGCTACAGTCTTCTCAAACGCCTTCCTTAAAGCTGGGAATTTCCAAGGAGGTGAGAAAAGGTGCTTAGGAAGACTTCAGCAACTGCTTCTTTGAAAGAAGGGAAATCCCTGGCAAGCAGTGTGTCCATGACCCTTGCCCAGGGCTTGGATGAGGCGTAGCCCCAGTGTCCCAAATATCACCCAACCACCAGCAAGACCTGTGGTCTGCAGTTGTAGCAAGGATGGTATTTGACCCTCAAGAACTTATTCCACCTCCAGAAAGAAAGTAAAAATCACCATGGCTCTGAAAGATCTTATCAGGCCAGTAATTGGAAAAATACCCACAGTAAGAAATGCTCATCTGTCACGGCGTGCAAAGAGCCCTGATTAGCCAGGTTGTTTACTGCTCACTGCCGTCCAGCTAGTCACAGCTTCTCTGACACCACAGTGAAGGGCATGGCTGTGCCTGGCCTCATTCCTAAGCACCACGTATTGTTTCCAGAGCCCTTTGTGTGACCATCACTCCAATTAGGAGCTGGAGTGTCTCCACAAATTCTCTGTCCTCCCACTTTGTCAAGCAGAGACGGTCTGAATACCACAGAAACCTTTGAGAAGGGGAAAATCACAGAAGAGGGCATTTACGGATCATAATGGCAATGAGTGGCAAGAGCAGATTATTACAGAACTTCATAAATTTTAATCAAAATATCAAAAGAGTGGAGTGTCAATGCAAAGATATCCTTCTCCTAATGGGAGGACAAACTAAAGCAGCAGCTTTATAACATCCTTTGATGCCCTTAGGACAGCAGGGCCCCCAGTGCTGACTGTTACATCCCACAATAGTTTGTTAGAATTGAGATTCCTAATTCCCTTTATTGGATCTCAGTTTTGGCTTCGAAGATCTGACCCCTGAAGAGACAGAAATTTCAGAGTGCTTTTTGCTACACACTTCCTCACTTCAGGCATTTAATGCCACACATTTAGACACAACACAACACATGCCTTTGCCACAGTGAAGCAAAAGGAATAACCATGTTAGCTCTAGCAAAATGTTATTGGCATCACCCAGGCAAAGACCTCTACACCCAAATCTTCTTTCACATTGCTGTTCTCCTGTAACTAAGGGGAAAGTATGTCTATATTAGAGCTAAAAAATAAAGGTAGGAGGATGGAGGTTAGGACTTCTGCTTCTGACCATGTATTTTATTCTAAAAGGAATTTTGTGACTCATCCTCTTGTAATCAAGACTCTTGAAGAGACAAACATTTCCTACAAGTGGATCTGAAGGGAACATCCACTAAGTTGGAAAAGATAAGTAGATCCACTCTGTTACGTAATAGATTTTAACAGAGGGAGAGAGATTAATGTATTATCCACAGAGAGCTGTCAGGTACCCTATCTAGGAACAAGCATCAATAAGAGGCCACCAGCCCAACCACTCAGGCCTTGCACATGATTTACTTTTGCCTCACATTTTTCACTCCACTCTCTCATAGAAACTCCCCCACCCCCAAAAAATAAATAAATAAAAATACTGATTTCAGAAAAGCTGAAGAAGGAAGTAATGTCTTCCTCTTTTTTTTCTTTTTTTTCCTTTTTTTTTTCCTATATATGCATGAGGGTTCCTTTAAACCAGAACAAAGCAATGCAATTGAAAGAGAAGATAGGAAAGGGAAGAGTTAACCAGTTTTGTAATTGTTTCCAGAGAGCAATTATTCAGTCCCTAAAAATGCTGGTAGAAGAACAAAATGGAAAATGAACATGGTCCCAGCAGACAAATGATTAATATTTAGGAAAGGACTATAGCAGGTCTGGATCCAAAAGGAGAAGGAGGAAAAGAGCATTTTAAAGAGATTGGTACTCAGGCTGTAAAGCTCATCAGATAGGAGTTTTCCTATCTTATCAAAAGTGAAGGACGTTTTCCTGCTCTAAACCCCCTTGTTTTGAGAAGGGGTTTTGACATGTGCACCCACTTGACCAGAGCCTCTGTATGGGAGGAGGTACACCCCCAGCATCACCAGCCCTGCCAGCCGCGTGCTACCAGGGCAGAAACACAACCTGGAACAAGAGCCAGGGCGAGTCACTGAGAATAAAGCATTCAGCCAATTAATACCACCAGGGAATTTTTAGGGAGAATGTTGTTTTTCTTTAATTTCCCTTTCCCTCCGCAGCTTTCCTGGGAGCTCTCTCTGAGCATAATCCCCGCTCCCCAGCCGATTGGGGTGCAGCTCCCTGCAAGGGGCTAATATTGGCAGGATGACATTTCAGCTCTTTGCAGCCGACAAGAGCAGGTGCAGAGCACAGCCCGCAGCAGCAGCACTGCCCATGCCTGCACGGAGGACGAGGAGGTGCTGGGACAGGATCCGGCCATGCTTTTGCCTCAGCCAGGCCGGAGAGCTCCTGCATGCACTGTTTGCATCGGCTTCCCCGTTTAATAAAGTTGTGGCCTCTTGGCTTTCAGCGCCACACTTTCCAGTTTTATTTCCCAAGGGTTCATAACAACAGTAACACACAGTAGTTATAATGTGTCATAAAATAAATATTAGTAAAAAAACGCACACAGACCTCCACTGGTTTGGAGTTTGCCTGGCAATACAGTTCCTCCGGTGCATGCCTCTGAAAGCAAAAGTTGTCTGCCAATGGAGCAGGCTTGTTTGTTTGGCTGTGCTTTGTTTTTCCCTCTTGGCTGGGCTTGCACCAGTGTCACAGCTAATAAAGGTAAGGGCTGGTGTAGCACTGCCTTTCCCATTGCCCTAATCACTTTGCTCCTGAAATTAAGCCCGTCAGCACGTCAGCTCTAAGCTGGTATTGCGAGAGCTTAATAACTCCTCTGTGAAAAAAAAAAAAATGCTTCTGGATTTAAACCTGGTGTGCAAGACTTCTGTCTATAGGGCCAAATGGTATCTGTTGCAGGGAATATAAAGAATGTGCCCCAAATAGCTAAATACATGAACCAGTGTGTACATAGAAGCACAAAGTGTGTATGCACAAGCACACCTGCATGGATGTGCACACATGGGTAGGGGACCTCACGTAAGGTGTTTAGCATTCCCACACACAGTGTCTGCAAAGGGGGTGAAAAAATAAATCAGAGCCTCTGACTCTCTCCCACCAACCAATTTCCACATTATTTTTAGGTTAATCTCAGTTTCTACTTCTTGTAGGGGTGTTTTTCCTTTTTCTCTAGAATAACAAACTTTATATCTACCCAATACAAATTACATTGCCCCAAAGCTGAGACAGATGAGGTAAAACCCCATCCTAGAATAGCAGCAGTTGCTTTATGTACCAAAATGTCCAGTCTTTGAAGCTGAGTCTTCGTCATGTCATGCAGCAAAGCCCCAGGGCAGAGCCTTGCTCTGCCACAGACTTCTTGTCTGACTTTGTGCAAATCATTTAGCTCTCTGTTCCTCAGCTTGGCCGTTGTAAAATGGGAACAATTAAATCGCTCTACTTCATCAAACAGCTGTAATGATAAATACACTATGAAATGCTCTAAAATGTCTGCAAGAGAGATTATCTGCTGGACAAATAGATACAGACCCAGAAAGGGGTGCCCTGATACCACTTTAAATTCATGGCATTTTTAAGACCAGAAGTGCCAATTTTAAAGTTTATTTGCTTAAAAAGGACACTGATCTAACAGATTATTATGTTAAAAACACTATAAATATAAACTTTTTTCTATTAGAAAGTAGCAAGGGCTGTTATGTGTGGTATGACATACAGCTTTGCCATCACAGTACTGGGCGGCCGTGCTGGAGGTGATGGGGTTTAAGTGGTGGATCTGAATGGTGCCAGTAGAGCAATCTTGCTCCATCAAGTCAAAATTCTCCTTCCCTAAGACCTCATCATCAGATGATGAGTGCCATGAAGCCTGGGGCACCAACCTGGAAGTTGCTGCTGTCGCTAGATGGCTGGTGCACAAGGTGATGCCCTCTCCAACTGCCACAGCCATGGAAGGGAAGCTGCAGTTGCAGGAGAGCTCGGGGAACAGCTTCTGTCCCATTCAGAGGGGTTTTCTGCAGGAAGGACAGGTGAAGTTGGGTGATGCCACAGCTGATAACATGGACAAAGGGAAGGAAAATGGCCAGTGATGGATTAAAGAAAAATTAAATATAGCATCGACACATGGTGTAGTTATGTTGATGGGAGTGACCAACAGGAAGGGACAAATTGTCCTAGTCATAAGCTGAAGATGACTCGGGTTTCTGTTGGCAAATCCTCCACCTTCTCACTTCCCCTTCACTTTGCCCTCTTTCCTATGAGATCCCTACCCAAACTGTGAGTCTGAGGAAAACTCACTGCATGAATCTCTTCCCATCTCTCCATGCAAACCTTGAGGAACAAGGAACAACCCTGGGACCAACCAAAAAGTCTTCCCCCAAGGCTTCATTTTGGCTGGGGCTGAACAAAACCAAGGCAGTGAGGTCAGATGGTGCCCACGGGCAGGTGTTTGCCTGGAGAAGGTGGGGGTGCCAGGACAGGGTCTCCTGGGTGCAGGCTCCAACCAGTCCCCCACCATCAATCTTAGAGCAGTATGCCGTCATGGACATACAGCAGCTGTTGCAGTAAGCTCATCGGATAACATGCACATATATTAAAGTACCTTTAGCACACTTACTAAAACATATATTTAGCTAGGGAAAATAATCTTGCCCTGCCTATAAAAGTCAAAGTTTGCCTTTATAAATAACTCCAGGAACCCTGCACGCATCGGCGGAAATGGCGACGGTGTGCATGCTCAGTCTGCTTCCCTGAAAAGCTCTCTGAATAAAATATAAACATGCTGGAATATAAAGAACAGTTTGGTGAAGATAATGAAATCTAGTGAAGCCAGTAATTTACCCTGTAAATCATATAGCTACTTCTTCCTTACAGTTGCCTGCCCTGATTTACGCCATGAACCTTATTTCCGAGCTTCTCCCCGCTTTATTGCAAGCGTGGGAGCACAGACTACAGGCTTCTGCATGTCTCTGTGGCTGGCAAAGCCATTCATTTTTACCTTGAAACATCCCACTCTAGCTATGCCCTGTTAGCTTGACACACTTGTTCTTTTTTCCAGAGTCTTCTCTCGGGTCTTTCTGAGAAAGGAGGGAACAGCAGGCAGACAAAAATGCCCATTTTGCACCCATTCTTGCTGCAGTCACAGGGCTGTTCCAATGCTGTCCAGGGGAGCCCCTGTGCTGCCTGGAACACCCCACGGAACCCCACGGCACCCCACAGCATCCCCAGTCTCCCCATGCACTCCCCAGCCTCACACAGCCACCTCAGGGAGCCTTTTCCCCTTTCATCACTGGCACCAGAGGTCTTCCCATCAGCATGTAAAATTATCCAACTCAGGCTCTCACTTATTGCATGGAATATCTTCGGAAGGGGCTGGAAATAATTGGGTGATATTGCCTCAATAACTCCTCTGCCTGCGCTGGGGTGTGCGGAGACACGAAGTCTCACCAAGCCTCCGGGACCGGCAGCGAGCCCTGCACTGCGCTGAGCTGCTGCACAGGGCTCAGCCCCATCCTCATTGCTTATTCACGCCTCTCCTTTAAGTCTAACCGCACCAGGGTGAGGATATATCTGTGAATTCAAGTGGATTTGCCTGGCAGGTTGTGCGCGTACATTAGGCAGGCGTAGGATGTGTGCCCAGCACTCTGCCCATGCCCGCACAGGGGTAAGGACTGCAGGGGAAAAAGTGGATCTCGAGGAGCCTTTCTGATGTGTGCTCCTTCAGTATTAAGATCTCTTCAGGCTTTGTATGCCTGGTAATAGTGCTCTCATTTTGATTTTTCCTAATAATTTTAAGAGAAAAATTTTTGTGACAACTGCTGTTGATTTAAAACTAATGTTTAGCCAGTAATGGGTAATTGTATTAGACTAAAAAAAGCTGCTGTAAAGTCGACCCCGGTCTGATTTTTAATTTACTGCATCATCAGCTACTTTTATGATACTATTTAATCTGCTGAAATAAAACTATTGCTCTATGAATACCTCTAACATTCAAGAAAGATTGTTTTTAGCCTTTCTGTTCTTGGGGCTGGGGAGTTGTTAATTAGCATATGAATTATTCCTGCAAATACATTTATTTATATTTGCTTTTATTGTCACAATACTCAAATAAGTCATGTGTTATAGTTCACTACAGACTCACTTTTAACCCTGTAAGAGGGCAAGGGGACAATGCCCATCACTGCTTTGCACCAGCAGCAAATTCTTAAAATGCATTCTGTGTTTCCATGGAAAAACAACACCAAACAACATCGAAACAATGCCAAACAATGCTAAATCACCTTCCCTCTATTTTTTCCCATGAGGACCTGCATCTTGCTTGGCCAGGATGGCCACATTCACTGCTACATGCTGTATAACTCTTGCAATGCTGCCACAGCCAGTGGGGCTACCCCAGCGAGCAGTCTGCTCTGCAACCCAGCAGCATGGGGGCCTGATCCTGCTCGCCCTCCCAGAGCTATGTTCCTGATGCTATGTGGTTGGGGCACAGCCGTGGGTTTTGCCTCCTCCAGGATGAAGAATTCAGACTCCAAGAGCCAGTACCAAGCCCAGTAGTGCCGACAGAAAGGCTCCCACTGAGAGCAGGGGGCACCCACAGTGCCTACCCAGAGGTGATCCCACACAGACAGGAGGCCTGACTCAGAACAAGCAATGTTCTTACAAATGGGCTTTTTCTTGCTTATTAACATCCTCCAGAAATAGCAGGAATGGAGGTCAGGCAAAACAGCTCTCTTCTGCTTAAAGCCAGCTCCACAGACCTCCCTGCGACAGCACAGCGCCAGGGGAGAGCAGCATCCGTGTGCCTCTCATTTCAGCTGAAAAAGGGAACTTCATCAGGAAAAAAAAAAAAAAAATCTATCACAACATATAATCTGCCAAAAAATACCTACTTAAAATAATAATAATAATAATAAATAATAATAAAAAAGGAAGAAAAAAGAAGAAGAAAGGGAATTGTTTATTCACTACTCCTTTTAATAAACAGCCAGCTCTAGTAAAGATTACCTGTGGGATAAATGGATGTGGTGGGAGGAAAAAAAGGCTCAGGGTGTGACCAAAAATGTGTATCTGTGTTAAGTGAGTTGCTGGTTTTTCACATTCACAATACATTTCTCTTGCAGCTTTAGGTTTATTTACCCCAGTAAATACTTGATTACCTCCCTGTGCAAAAGGTGGAAGAAGGCTTATGTCAAATCCACTGTAAGACAATCAGGTAATGGTTACAAGACATAGTAAGGTAAAACAAATAATTCTTAATGCTGTGCAACCACCTATTATTTTATCCAAACAATGTCTGGTTTTGTTATCTCCTTAAGGTCGAATGCCTATTCCCTGGAAAGAGAGCAGAAGTCTCTTTTTACCTCAGTAATTAGCTTGTTCGAAAGCTCCCACAAATTCTTCCTATCATAAATTTTGCATTGCTCTATGCACAATAATGCACATAAAATTAAATAAACAATTTAATTAATTTAATTAAAATTAAATATTAAACATATTGTGTATAAGAAGCCCATGTCTTTGATTTAATTGGGCAGGAGTACCCAAAGCAGTTTGGGTAACAGTGAAAAATAATTAAAAACAACAAGTACGGTAGCCTCTGGGTACAAAGAGTAGTTGGGAGCTTTCTCCTGAGAAAGGTTTACTTAATTAAAACTAAACTAATCTTTGGAAAACACTTGATAAGCATTTCATAATACAAATCATAATCCAAAAATGAAGCTTATACTTCGTCTACATGACACAGGAAAATAATATTAAATAATTCAATTCTGCCATGAGCCACTTTCCGAGCACGCACGGAATAATTCAGCAGACAGCATGTTCACCACCTTCACATTTTCTGTAACATTTAGTTCATCTAGATACATATTAGTAAATTGTACGAAGGCATAATGGATCCATAAGTGATAAGGCTGGGAATTAACACTTTCTTTAGACTGGTTAATGCTTCTTGGAGATGTAGCACAGACAAGGGAAGCAGAGGTAACTTATCTGCCAGGCAAGCTGTGCCTGTGCTGGCAGGTGAGCCGTCTGGCTGCGCATGTGTTTCAGCATTGGGACCACACTGAATTTCCAACCTATTCTTCAACACCTTTCATTCAGAATAGAGAATATTATTTCCAGCATTTCCTAGCACTGGGGGAGGAATAGATTATTTATAGGGTGGTGTCTCTATCAATACTTCATGCTGCCGAATGCTTGTTTTTCTGATACCATATTGTTTCAGCTCCCTCAAAAGCTTGGACCCCTCCCAAGGTGGCAAGCCATCCGCCTGGACATCAGACAGCCTGCCCTGCACAACCGCCCGCAAGCTGACAGGCTTTATAGGTCATTTCAAAAACAAATGCTTCGTTTTAACACCTCGACTTCAGCAGCCTCTCCAACACGCTGCTGATGCCAACCACCTTTTTAAGAAATGAATGGATGCAAAGAGAGCCTAATTGGCATTTTCAGACAAGAACTGAATATCACTCAGGTCTCTGCAGAGCGGCTCTGAAGTGACCAGACAATTTAAGAGACCTCTGGATATAACTTCAAACGCTGCAGCAGAGCCTGGTTCCTCTCCCGCTGAAGGGGCTCCAGCACTGGCAAGCTCCCATGGATGGCAGCTAAGGGTGGGGATGGACCCTTCCAAAACCAGCTCCAATGAAAGATCCAGGTTTCTTTTTTGTGGGAGCATTTTTTGACACTTTCCTGGGAAGATCCTTTTAGCTGATTTGGTGTTACTTTGGTTCATCTCCTGCCCACAGCCTTTTAGCAGAGGGCCCGGTGGTTCAGCAGAGATTTGTGTCTAGCAGGGGTACAAAGGGGCCCTTTACAGGGTGTGGGAATTTCTCGCATGTTGATTAACCTCGTACTGTAAAAGACCGTAGGCCAAATCCTTCAGTCCTCACGCAGACAAAAGTCCACATTGACTTACCCCAAATCTCCCTGCAAACGCTCATTAAAGTCAATGGCATTTTGCCTCAGTGAGGGCCGGGGATTTGGCCCCGTGGTTGTCGTTGCGATTGGGCAGCACCAGGCGAAGGGGATTACCGCGACACCGAGCCCACGGAGGGGTCTGCCACTGGCTTCCCTCCAGCCCCAAAACCCCACAGCATCACCGTGCTGTGACAGCCAGCCCCGTGTTCCCGCGCAGCATCACCCCATGGGTGCCCACTCTTGTCCCCATGCAAAGCCACGTGGGTGCCACACAGAGATGGGGCAGCGAGCAGGCAGAGCGTCATCCACCGGGCTCCTGTCCCCCCATGGAAAATAGCCCAGCTGATGGCCCCTCCAGGAGGAGAAAACCCCTAATTCAGAGCCACCTTATAAGAGAGTTGGCCATCCAGAAAATAATAGAAATATAACAACAATAACAACAACAACAAAAAGTGGGGTGGTTTTTATTTGTTTGTTTTAGCCATATCATAGCTCAGACCTTCCTTGCCATTGTGGTTCAATATTTACTGATTGAAAATATAGACTAGCTGCGAGCCACAGCATTTGCCAGAAAGAGCGATTATCATCAGAAAGAAATGGGCATTAAAAGAATAGCTCTTCCATTTCCAGAATATAAAACAGACATTCAGAAGAACAAACAGAGCAGAGAAGAAATGATGGTCATTTGCAAGTAAAATATCACTAAACAATATAGCATTGGATTAACTGTTTCATGTATTTATTGTGAACGAATATATAGAACTTTACATGAGAAACTATCGGTACAAGCAAGAAACAATGCAGCCTTTTAAACAGCTGGCTTTTAACTTTAATGCTTCTGCACATACGGTACAAGCCCTTGCTCCCGTTGAAGCCTGTACCACAGATCCCATTGAGTTCAGTGTGATCAGGATCAGGCCCCAAGTTTTAAAACTTTTATTTCTCAATGCCCCTTTCGATAACATTGCAGATCCCCGGTCTTAACAACCTCAGTGTGCTTTGGATGTATTTACGGCTGAGAACGTGCAGTATGGCAAAGAGACACCAAAAGATGCAGTTCGGGGGCCGATCCTGAAAACTGTTGAGGGACTTCTCCTCCTACAGACGTTTTAAAAGAAAAAAGAGGGGAAGGGTAAAAAAAAGCAGGCACATATTGAGTCCAGTCCTGCATTCGTGTGAAGCAAACCATTGAGCAGCACAGCGGCGAGGGCTGACTGGACCGGACAAAACCTGACTCAATTTATTGTCTTTTGTTGTGGTGTGCCAGGAATGCAGGAGCTCGAGTTATTCTGAATTCGGGCTTACTCTGCTGATGGCTTTGTACTCTAAAGACCTGTGGATTTCTGAAAATTGATGCAGCTCTGATCTCTGGCTTTACAGATTTTCTCCCTTCTAGGGCTGTCTGAAATGTTCATATAATAATTTTGGTTACTCTGTGGCAAATAATAAATTTTGTGAATTTGTGATTAGTTCGCTACTTTTGTGTAGGCTCAAATTGGCTCAAGTCTGATATTCTTCCATCTAAAATACATCTCCAGATAGGGATTTCGGACAAATTTGTTATGCAGGTCTGTTCTAGTACTAGTCTTGGTTTACCCAGAAATCATTCTAAAACATTTGCCATTCATTGTGTGCTTTCACACTGACACCAATTAGTACAAAGTTAACTTTGTTATTTAACTGAATGTTAAAGAGTTACTGGGTCAAACAGCCACTCGGGTTCATACACTATTTATTTATTTATTTGTTTGACCAGAAATTAAACACACAAGCTTTTTCCCAGATTTTATTTTAAATGTCTTTGCAGAAACAGGAATATAAAAAGAACAGCAACAGTAGGGTTGGTCACTGCTTTCCCGGCAAACACAGTAACTGCTCATTGAGATAATTAAAGCACCAGCATTAGAGATTCATAAGATAAGGACAGAGAAGTGTAGGGCTGGATTCATGCAACCTTTATGCTACTTGATGCACAGGGTTGGGTCAGATGACTCAAGGAGTTGCCTGCAAGTACATCTTCTGTGATTCTGTGCACGGGGAATAGTCATATTTATTTTCAGTTCTTGAACGCTCCTTGCAAGCTCACTCTGTCCAAATTAAATAAATGCCAAAGCATCTTTTGAAATACTTGGAAGCAGATTCTGAAGCCCTGATTTACTTTCAGATTCACACAGGCAAAATTCCTACAAAATTCAAGGACAGTTTTGCCAGATACACAAAGATGGTAAGTTTGATTCTCAGAAATCCTACTGGTGTAAGAGTGGCTGTGCTGAAGCAGGAAGAACCTAATAAGGAGTCCTTAAAAAAAACTTTAAAAAATAATAATATTAAAAAAAAAAAAAGGATTTGTCCCCTAATATGTAGCAACAACAATAATGATGTCATTCATGTTCAGTCACATACATGTCTTCATAAATCATTTTTAATAATTTATTAGATATAATGAGGAGCTTGAAGTGCGGCAAGCTTCTGCAATTTTAAATAAAGCTTTCAAGTAACTTTTCAAGCTCATGGAAGTGAAACCCAGTAGCGAGTAACACACATCTGAACACACAAATCCACGGCAGAGCTATAACCTCCTTGCAGGACAGGAGCTTGGGACAGGTGCTCCCGCTTCACTCAGAGCCACCACTGCGAGGACTCCTCTGGGGCCAGCACAGCCCAGCACAGCCCAGCACACAACCCAGCAGTGCCAAATCACTTGAAACCAGCCCTCAACTTCGGATACTGACTCTGAAATCAATTCAGTGCGGGATTTGGGGGGCAGTGGTTGGAGTTAGTTGGTTAAAGGTGTCCTGCAGGAGCCTGAATCTTTCCACAGCACTCTGGGATTTACTCTTTTCAGGGAAAAAGAAAAAAAAAATTATATATATATATA
>NC_048899.1:30312698-30328337 GCF_011077185.1 Oxyura jamaicensis | reverse complement strand
ACTTGTATCTTTGCTGCTCAAGTCCCTGGCAAGTTAGAGCTGTCCCTCAGTGAGGGCATATGGGGCTCAGAACTCCGAAATTGCTTCTGCTGGGTGACAAGAGCCAGTGCCCCCACCTGTACAGGCAGAAAGGCACAACGTGCAGGGTAAAGAGGAAGGTGCGAGGCACCAGTGCCTTGCTATCTGCTGGCACTGCTACGTGCCTTTACTTTTTTGGCAATCTATGTTTTTTTTCCCATCTACGGCAATATTGAGTCCACTAAGCCATTGCTGCAGCTCAGGCGGTGCTGATATCCATTTTTAAATTTAAGCTCAGGTGAAAGCTGGCAAATCTGTGTGCACATGAGTTTTGTCCCTGCCTACTGCCGTGCGTGCGTGCACCTCAGCCCAGCACAACTCCCCTGACCTCGGGGCTGGGGGATTTTGTTCCTGACAGGCTGAATGTGAATAAAATCATATGGTGCTGTGTTTTCACAGCTCAGCCTTCTCAGTCCCATCCCTCTGCCACTGAAATCAATGGCAAAACTCCCAACTTCTCTAGTTGTATCAGATGAGCTTTGTTCCATGGGCTGAAACGATCTAATAGATACCAGGTGTCCTTGATAGAGCCTGTGTGGTCTACAAGTAAGTGGAACATATTTTAAAAAGTCAAATATGAAACAGCTACATCACAGAACCTGTAATAACCCCAAACTGATATTATTATCTCTGGATGACATGATCAGTATCTGAAATGTGACTCAGTATGTAGTTATATGATGCATCCCATAACAGACATGTTCTGGGGGAAACTCAGCCGCATGTTACACTGCTACAGAAACAGATCCACATTTATGCTCATTTCCACAAGAAAGCACGGCCCTCGTGTGTTTTTACTTAAGGCGGAGAACCCCAAACAACCTTAAATTAATCCAGAAATCCACTTTAAGTATACGTCTCTGCATGTAAAAAGACCTTCAGAAGTAAAAGGCTGCACATGAATCCTCCAGGCTGCTGCACTGACATCCAGCTCCCCTCTTGCTCCAAGCTGTGACCCTGCCCTGCGAGATTCCATGCCTGCTTTGCACCAGCCAGGGAGCCTCAGCAGCTCCCCCAGTAGCACAGACAGGAGAGGATGATGTGGTCCTATAAATACCCACACCTGGGCTATGCCAGCCATGGCATCCCACACCTCGTAATGGGTGTAGCTGGAAAATGGGCAAGGATTTTCCTGGTGCTCCCTCCTGGTGTGTAGATGGCCAAGGAGCCTTGTCCAGCTCAGGTGAAAGTCACTGCCCTGCTCTGCACTGACATGAATGGGAATCGCTCTACCTACTCCAGGGCCTGACCCTGACTCACAGCACCTGTAGAGAGGGACCTCAGTGCAGCTCCTGCTTGGTCTGCCTGGGGGAGGACCAGGGTTTCCACCAGGTATAGTCAGGTCAGTAGCCCAGGAACATGTGAATGGGAAGATTCCAAGGAAAAACTCAGGGAACAACAACTAAAAAAATCATTTTTCCTATCCAATTAAAGGTCCTCAGAAGTGACAATCTACCCCAGTTCCTACCCAGAAGGACGTCTCCTGGGGCTGCCTGCGTGCTGGTGCTTGAGCCTTCTCCTGCTCGGTTCTCACCTTGCACTTCCATGTCTTGAGGCAGCTTCCTTGGCTGTCCATGGCCACAAAGTTGGCCCAGGGCTTGTGTGGGGAGAACTAGTACCTGATGGATGAGGCACTGGAATCAGGAGGATTCAAAGCTCATTTTTCCCACTCTCTGCCTAAAAGTCAGGAGCAAACCCCACATCAAACTTCCCTCCTCCACCAAAAGCCCTGATGTTGTCCCCTAAGGGTTGAAGGGCAACCAGCCTGGCCTCAGGGGAAGCACATCCTCAGCTGGGGGCCAGGGGCTGGTGCAGGAGCCCCCCGGGAGAAGAGCACTACAGTACCGAAGGTGTGATGCTCCTAGACTGAATTTTAGGCAGCCGAAGCTCTCAGCTGACAGCCCTTCTGCAGGCAAAACTGCTGCTGGAGGCAGCCCCTGGAGTCAAAAGGGTACATGTTTAAATTAAATAATAACAAAAAAAAAAAAAAAAAAAAAAAAAAAAGCTACACTGGGCATCAGGAAAACACCCTTTAATGGGGCTCGACCCAATTAGTGCTTCTAAAAATCCAGTGCTAACTTTCTCTAGTCTTATCTTTTAACAGCCATCCTCCTTCATTATGAATTCGTCCCCTTAAGAGGGTTAAGTACTGGTAGTTTTCCAATAAAGATCTTGGAAAGTACGTTCAAGAGTAGCTTATTTTAACATTAATCACATTTAACAAGACTTTTACCAGAGCGGAGAGAACGCGTAACTAATTGTTGGAAGATCTGGTCAAGTTTATTGTAATGGGTAACTGTCGGGCAATTATGATTTATTTATTTTCAGGGAGATAAGGCACACATTGTTCTCTGCAAGTAGGAAAAAAAATGGAAAAAAAAAAAAAAAAGAGAGAGAGAGAAAAACAACAGGGCTGATCTTAAAGTTAATATTAGTTACTTCCCATGCTCTTTTCACAGCTGAGGGGAACACTGGAGCACAGACCCCATTCGCTGTCTTCACTCCCGATTTTTGGGTGTAAGACGCCCCTGGGGGCAGCCGGGGGGGGGGGGGAGGTGGCGTGCAGATGTGCCCCCTGCTCTGCTTTTGGGGCTGCTGCCGGGGTTGACACCGGGCAGGGTCACCGAGCCCCGCTGCCCGCCAGCCCCAGGCCCAGCGCGTTGGTGCGGGTGGGAGGCAAGAAGGGGGTCTTTTAAATCTGGTGGTCAATTTTTTTTTTTTTTTAAAAAAAAAAAAAAAAAAAAAAAAAAAAAAAAAAAGAAACGCCCCGTTATTGTTGTACCTTGCTATCCTCGCCCGCCCTGCCGTCGGGGCGGCTTTACCCCCGCCTGTCCCCCGAACCCTGCGGCTCCAAACAGCCCAAGCGAAGATGAGAAAGGGGAAAAAAATAATAAAGCACCACGAAATGTGCCATGTGCCCATGCCCCTGGCATCGCCCCGGCGCGGCGGCCCCTTCTCGGGCTGCACCCTCCGAGCCCGTCCTCCGGAACCGATGGGGCCGGGCAGATGGCACCGGCACCGCCACGGGGCCCAGCCGGCTCGGCTCGGCTTGGCCCGGCTCGCTAGCCCCGTCCCCTTTACACGTCCTTCCCCGCCAAACCTCCTCCCCCCCCGCCCCCGCCGCCCCGACGGCTGGGATGCGGCCGCTGCTCCCAAAGTTTTATTCGGATCCTCGTTCCTCGCTGCTCACCTGGTGCAGTAAAGGTCAGAGCTCAGAGAAAATGACTCCTACTTCCAACAAATCTGGCTCACCGACTTACTCAGCCGGAAGAAATTGCTGCACCACCTTGTTTACACACACTCTTTTAAATCGGTTTCGAAACCATTTGGTGTGGACGGAGCACAAGGATGCACCTTACGTGCTGCAGTCCGACAGACAGCCCGAGACGGCGGCTCGGAAAGCTCCTTGGTCAACTCCCCAGCACGGGGAAAGTTACAGATTAATTAATTATTATTTTTTTTTCTCAGCTCGGAACTTCTAACCCTTCTCTCCAAATTTCAGCCCTTCGCCATCTGGCGAAGCTTTTCCCAAACGTTTTTTTACACTTAATCGGAAACCGTTCGAGTCGTGGTTTTAAACCGCCCCGCAGCTCTGCCTTTATTTCTTGTCAGGCAAAATTGAGTCGAATCGAATCGGTTTCACCGGTACGAAGCCGGAGTCCCGGGGGAGGCTCCGGGCCGTGGCCCCTGCTCCGGGACCCCCCCGAGGCGAGCGCCCCGCCGGGAGGGCCCCGCCGGTGCCCCCCCCCCCCCCCCGACCTCGCGGGCCGCTTCGGGGGGGCGAGACCGACCCCTGAAGCCCCCCTTTACTCCCCCCCAAGCCTCCGAGGGCTCCAGACAAATATCAGCGCCGGCTCGGCGGGCAGAGCTCCTACCTCCGCTCAGGCACTTGTAAGCGCTGCCTCGGACCTGACTCGACGGGGAGGGAGAGAAGCAGCGTTTGCTAATATTCCCTGTAAACCACCGTGAGATTCACTCTCTTAATCCCGGCGTGGCCTCGGGACCCTCGGGGGTGGCATGGAGGGCGCCGGGGGGGCAGCTCCGAGCCCCCCGAGCCTCCCCGCGGCCGCGCCGTCGGTGCCCCGGGCAGTGCCGCTCCCCCGACGGGCCCGAACCGGGGGCCCCCCGCACCCACGGCCCTCCAAGCAGAGAGGTGAGAGAAAGAGGAGCCCTCTTGTAAAGCTCCCGGCCGTCGGAGCCCTCAAGATAAACATCATTAGAAATCATTGTAATTGGGATTGTGAAATCTGACCTCTGACCCGTCGGGCTACGTGTCACAACCGTGTCTGCTTTGATTCCTCGAAAGGCGGCACAAAGGAACAAGCTCCGTGACAGGAGGCAGCGGGATCTGCGCCCCGGCCCGAGGGGACCGACGGGGGGGACCACGCGTGGCCTTCCCCCCCCCCCCCTTATCTTATCTACATATGCAAAGCAGCGGGGCGGGGGGAGCCAGGGGGCGGGGGGGGGGGGGCGAGCGGGCCGGGGTCCTGGGAGCGGGGATAAAGGAGTTTCTGGGGGTCCCTCCACGTGGAGGGAGGTGGTCGGGGTCGGGGGGGCGTCTGTTGGCCGTTGTCTGCGGTCACACCCCCACCGAGGCTCTGCAGAGTCGGGGGGTGGGGGGAGGGAGCTGACCCTAATTTCCAACGGCAGGACGGGAAGGGCACTCTGCTTTTCTTCCAGGGCTTTTCTGCCCGGGCTTGTACTTTCCCCGACGTGAGGCTTGGCTTCCCCGGGGCAGGGTGTTCCGTCTGCCCCGTCCAGCCCCCAGCCCGCACACCTGCTCCCTGTCCGACCGGGAGGGCGATGCGCCTCCTGCTCTCAGCCCCGGCCCCTACCCGGCAGGGAAGGTATCTTCGCTCCCTCCCCCCCCCCCCCCCCGCGCCCAGCAGCCCACCGGAGCAACCTCCCCGTGGCTGCCTGTGCAGGGGTCGGGGGTCGCTCCCGGAGCCTCCTGTCCCCAGTGAGACTAGACCTGGGCCACACCGCCTGGTTCCCCTGGTCTGCTGCGCCCGGCTATGCTCGCAGAGAAATCCTAAAAGCATAATTACATTAAAAAGGCTGATTTGCTTAAATAATCCTCTTTAGGCTGCCTTTAATCTACTCTATATCCCCCTCGTCCTCTTTATCCCTGCCTTGTCCGGCTCTGCTGAGCCCGACCCCGCGTCCCGGAGCCTTTCCCCGGCTGCAGGTAGGAGCGGGCCGGGAGTTGGGTGGCGGGGCAGGGGGAGGCCGGGGCCCCCCACCCTTAATGTCACCCATGGGTGCTGAGAAAAGCAACGAACTAAATTGAAACGGGCGCTGGGAGGGGGGCGCAGCCTCTCCGCTTCCCCCCCCCCCCCCCGACGGTAGCAAATGAGGGGGCCGGGGGTCACCTGCCCCTGGACGTGCCCGGCGGTGGGGCTGGCACGTCGAAGGAGGGTTTCTTTTCCTGTGGGCAGAAGCTTTAAGTTTACGTTTCGATTCCAGCGGAAAGGGGAGAGGGAGAAATAAGCGAAGAACTTTAGATGGCGCTCTACGACGTTTCTTTAAAGCCTCCGAGCCCTGCCGGCTCCCCGGCCTGCCCAGAGAACTCGGCGGGCAGAGGAGGGGGCTGGGCGGGGCTGGGGGGTGCTGGGAGGGGGGGTGCCGTTGGGGGGGATGCTGTGGGGGGGGAAGATGCCGTGGGGCAGCGTGGGGTGGAGCAGGGGGTGCGGATGAGGAGGGCGGGGGGCTCCATCCGGGAAGGGCAGCCCCGGCCTGCCCGTCCAGCCGGGCTGCGGGGCGGCGGCGCTGAGCAGAAATATTTTTAAATAATAAAAAATTAAATTGAATTAAATTTTTAAAAATCAAATAAAACTCGCACAGGCCGCTTCTCCGCTGCCCTGCTGCTCCCCTTCCCCCCTCCTAGCGGGGAAAGCCTCTGAAACCTCCGACAGGGTGAGGCCGGAGCGAGCCGCGTACCCGACGGGAGCTGCCTGGCGCTGCCCCTCGCTCACCCCGGCCCCGGCCGTCGGGGGGCTGCGGGAGAGGTGCTCCGCCCTCGGCTTCTCCCCTTAACTCCAGCTTTCCCCATTTCCACGGGCCTCGGGGGAGGGCTCCAGAGGGACGAAAAGAAAGAAAGGAGCCACGACGAGCCGACAGACAGCCCCGTCGGGTGTTGCGGCTCCGTCTGCCCCACCGCTCGGCACCGCGGAGGCCTCACTCGGTGCCGGCGGCGGTGAGCGGACCCAGAGAGCCCCCCCTCGGCCAGCCGCGACCCCGCGGGGCTCCCACGCGAGACACTCGTGGGGGCCGAGGCCGACCCTCGACGGCCGAGGACAAAGCGGCGGGCGCTGAGGCACGGCCCGGCCTCGGCCCGCCGGAGCTCGGCGAGAAACCGAAGCGAAACGGGGCCGAGAGCCGGAAAGGAGCCGGGGGGGCACCTTAATGCCACCGGCATCGCCCTGCCGGCCCCCAGCGGCCGAGGGGAGGCAGGGGCAGGGAGTCGGGAGCGGCCTCGGGAGCCGTGCCCAGCCTCCGGCCTCCCTGCGCTGCCCGGGGAAGGCTCCGCGATGGAAATTCAAGATGGGAGCAGAGGAGGTGTCACGCAGATCCCTTCTCAACACATCCCCGAGAGCGGAACGGCCGCACGGCTTTCAGGCATTTTCCTGCAGGAGCTGGCGATGTATTGCCGCGTATATCACACCACGGGGGGTGGGGGGGGGATTTCTTGGTGAAAAGAGAGGCGCGGGAGGCGAGGCACGACCGAAATAACCAAAGAGATTTTAAAAAATAAAAATAAAAAAGGTAGGAAAAAAGGGGGGGGAAATACCGAAGGTCTTGGAAGGGTTTAAAAAAGGGAACGATCGGTTTAAAAATTGCTGCACTGATCCATCGAAAACAAAAACTAATTACGCTACTGAAATGGCACCATATACGCAGCGTACTGTGTATGTACATATATATTTATTTTATCTGTATATATATATATATATACATATACACACAAACATCCATACGCTAAAATAAAGAATTACAGCCAGCCTGGATCCTGAACACAGTCTACACTTTATTTCAGACTACAGATTTCTGAACATAATAAAATCTTTGGCTTGTAGCGGCGGGTTCAGTCTCGCAGTCTGTGGATCAGATTTTTATTTTTATTTTTTTCCTCGGGAAAAAAAAATAAAAAGAGAGACAGAAATTCACACACACAAAAAAAAAATAAGATCGAACGAAAGATCAGGAAAGTCGGACATTTACTGTAAAGCAAGAGCAACGGACATCGGAAAAGAAAAAAGGAAAGCAAACAAAACGAACAAACGAACAAAAGAGAGAGGAAGAGAGAGAGAGAAGGGGAGAGAGAAACTGTCCAGCAAATAGAGATCGCTACACATATTTCTTACCTGAAATTAAATATATACAAGGTCATATGCTGTTTGGCTATATAGAGATATTTTTTTTTGTAAGCGTTCATATTTTTTTTTCTTAAGTGGAGTCCTTATACTATGGATAGACAATAGATCTGCTTTTAAATAGCACCTGTCCGTGGCTAGGGCTGTCCTCACTCGCTCTCCTCTTTGTCCTGCACGGTGGTGGTAGAGTGGTTGTAGAGTCCCTGGGCCATGAGGTGCAGCGCCAGCCCGTTCTTGATGCCCGTCGCCTTCTTGATCTTGGCGCGCTTGTTCTGGAACCAGATCTTGATCTGGGACTCGTTGAGGCTCAGCTCCTGGGCCAGGCTCTGCCGCCGCTGCTCCGTGATGTACCGGTTGGCCTGGAACTCCGCCTTCAGCCGCTGCAGCTGCTCGGCCGTGAACGCCGTCCGCGGCCGCTTGTCCTCCTTCTCCGTCTTCTTCTTCTTCAGCTTCCTGGTGCGGGGGCCTGCGGGCAGGGCACACACACGCCGCTGGGCAGGGCCCCGCCGCCGCCCGCCGCCCGCCGCCCCCGCCCCGCCGCCCGACGGAAAATGGCCGACGGGGGGGAACCGCGCCGGCACCCCCGGCCCGGCCCCGCCGCCCCGGCCCCGCCAAGGGGAAGAAAGGGAGAGGAGGAGCGGGGACGCCCGGGGAAACGCGCCGAACTCCTGCAACGGGCAGGGGGCGAGGGGGGAGAGCCGCCCGCTAACCCCCCACCCTGGGCCCGTCGGGGCGCCGCGCTGCCCGCCCCGACGGGGGGGCTCCAGGGCTCCGGGGGGCGGCCGCCGTCCTGGGGCCGGGAACCCCGCGGCCAGCCCCGGCAGCAGTCGGGTGTCTCCCGGGGCTCCGGCGTTTGCCCGGCCCCGGCGGGCCCCGCACGCCGCCCGCTTGCCGGCCCTGCCCGCCGCGACCCCCCGGACACCCAAATCCTACGGGGGTTCCTCCGCAGCCCCATCCCTCGGGCCGCTCTGGGGTCGGGTGCCGTGCCGTGCCGAGCCGTGCCGTGTCAGCATCCCGGCCCCGAGCAACGGCAGCCCCGGGAGCAGAGAGGGAAGGCGGCCCTGGAGGATGGGGGCTGCGAAAATCCCCTGACAGCTGCCGGGCCCGCAGCCCCCAGTCGGCTGCAGCAGCCGGAGCCCGGCGAGGCCTCCGTGTAGGCCGAAAGCTCTTGTCCCGGTTCAGCCCGGCTTTGCCCCGGCTCGGCGGGGAGCGGGCCGGGGCCCGGCAGCGCTAGGACGGGGGAAACGAGGCCGGCACCTTGCAGCGGCGGTCGCAGCCCCCGGCCCCTTCAGCCCGCTCGTCCCCGGAGCCGGGAGAAGCCCCGCGGTGGCCGGGGCCGGCTCCGAGCACAACAAAGAGCGCGGCCGTGCCGAGCCGGGCCGGGCCAGGCCAAGCCGAGCAGCCCGGGGACGAACTGGGGGCTTAAGGGGCTTAAGGGACGACGTGCAAAAATACCCCGCTGCCTGAAGAAAGGGGAGGGAAGGAAATAAAGGCGCGATGCGAGATGCCTGGCGCCCGGCGGGCCTGGGAAGCAGTAATAACGCAGCAGCCGTGGCCGGGCCGGCCGGCGGCGAAGGCAGCCTGACAGCTCTATCACTCCATCAATCAGCGGAGTCAATCAAAGGGGCTTTTCCGAGCTGCGAGTCGCTGGACGTGTCAATAACGGGGGATGGAGGTGGCTCGGCCGGGAGCAGAGCGCTGCCCGCCGGCCCCGGGAGCACCGCGCCGGGCACCGCCGCCTTCCCCGGGTCCCCCGGCCCCGCATTGGGAAGAGGAACCGGCCCTGGTCCCTGTCCTGGACACGGTCCCGGTCCCAATCCCTGTCCTGGTCCCGGTCCCAATCCCGGTCCCGGTCCCGACCCGCGCTGGAGGGTCCCGGGCTGCTGGCCTGGGACGTGACTGGGGGGTTCCCCTCTCCTCTCCCTCCGCTTTAAAAAATAAAACTGAAAAAAAAAAAAAAAAACAAACTGACAATGGAAAACAGCGACCAGCGGGGACAAAACGAGGGGCTGTGGGGTCGCGCCAAAGGGACGGGGCTCGCAAGGGGTGCCCGGCCGGGAGCTCCCCCCCCCCCCCGGGGGGGGGCGCGGCCCCCCCCCCGCCCCCCAGCCGCCCGTCCGCCACCACCGGCACCGGGGGAAATAAAACCGGGGTGTGTTTGGGGGTGGGGGGCTGGGGGGGGGGGAAGAAAGAACAAAACAAGCGAGAAGCCAAATCCGCTGCCTTTTTTTTTTCTTTTTCCCTTTTCCCCGCGGCGCTCCCGGCCCAGCGCCGCCGCGGTGCGGACCCCCCCCGGGCTGCAGCGGGGGGGGAGAGGGCGGGAGGGGGGGGGGGAGCGACCTTGTCACGATTTTAACAGCTCCCAGATGCTCCGCGCTTCCTTACCCGAGGACGGTCTGTCTGAATACCTAGTGCAGTAGACCCAGGCAGGCCACACCAGCGGCTGTTGCGAGTCGGGCTTTATAACAGGTCCTCCATTATTAGAGCCCATGAGGAGGATGGCGGGGCTGCCGTGCTCCCCGTACTTGGCCGGGTGAGTGTCGCCCCCTTCGCCGGGGGGTTTGGCCGCCCCCGACGCCGCCACCCCCGCCGCGCCGGGGCTGGCTTTGGAGGCGGCGGCGGCGGCGGGCGGCGCGGCCGGGGAGCCGTCGGGCCCGCAGTTCGAGTCCGGGCACAGGAGGGCTGGCGGGTTGGGCGGCCGGGCCAGCAGCGGGTTGATGTTTTCTCTACCTGAGCTCTGCCCTCGGTCTCCATCCCGCTCCCGGCTGCTGCTGCTTCCTCCTCCTCCGCCGCCGCCGCAGCCGCCGCCGGTCGGAGCGGGAGGCTCCTTCTTGCAGCCGAAGTCCGGCCTCAGGATGTTGTCGATGAAAAAGTTGGTGGTGCGCTGAGGGGGCGGCGGGGGAGGCGGCGGGGGGCGGCGGCGGGGAAGGGGCAAGGGGCAGGGGGCGGCGGGGGAGGCGGGCGCGGGGCTGGGGGACACGGGCAAGCTCTCGCCATCGCTGCCGCTGCCGCTGCTCGCCGGGCCGGGCGGCGCCGCGTCTCGGTGGCCGTGCCCCTCCGGCGGCTCTTCCATCCTCAGCCCCCGCCACGGAGCTCGCCGCCTTTTTGCCCCCCCCCCCCTCCCCCCCACCCACCCGCTTTACGCCCACCCCACTTCGCGGGTGGGTGGTGGGGTGGGGAATAAAAAATAAAAAAATTCAAAAAAAAAAAAAAGAAGGGAAAAATAAAAAAAAATAAAAGAGAGGAAAAAAAAGAATAAAATCCACTTGTTGGGCTGGAGCTGAGATTTTTTTTTCTCCCCCTCGCACGGATGGATCCAAAACCGGGAGAGCCACTCGAGGGCTTCTTCCCCCCTTTCTCCCGATCAGCTTATATTTCCATCACAAAAAAAAAAAAAAAAAAAAAAAAGCACCAAAAACGCGGGCACCCCCCCGCCGCCCCCCCAAAACCCGCCCCCCGAAAAAAAAAAATAATAAATAATAATTTAAAAAAAAAGGACTCAGAATCTGCCCATCTCCCCGCGGCGGCTCCGCGCTGCCCCGGTGTCCGCCGCGCTCTGCCCGAGCCCTTCCCCGCCAGCGTGCTCGGGCTCCGGGAGGAGGGGAGGGGGGGGGCGGTTTTTCTTTTTTTTTTTTTCTCTTAATTTTTTTTTTTTTTGGCCCCAAAATAAAAAGGCAAATCTCTGACAGCTCCGGTCTTTGCAAGAAACTCTCCCTAAAAAATCCCTCGGCCCCACTTTTTGGGCTCGCACCGGAAGCACGTGAGGCGGCCCCGCACGTGGGGGCGGCCAATGGCGCTCCGCCGCCAACGCCGCCACCCCCCCCCCCCCCCCCCGGCGCCGCCCCGCCCCGGGGGGGGGGCGCCCGGCCCCCCCGCGTTTGGGGGACCCCCCCCCCCCCCCCCCCTACCCCCCCCCCCCATAACTTCAACCCCCCGGGATGAGCGCTTCTTCTGTCCCTTTTGCTCGCACACCCCATAATAATAACACCCCCCCCACCCCCAAAATAATCCTCGGTGCTCGTCCTCCTCCTGTTCATTTTTATTTTTATTTCTTGCTTAGGGAGGTGGGGGCAGCCCGGAGTGGAAACTTTTTTTCTTTTTTTTTTTTTTTCCCCTTTTTCTTCATTTTTTTTCCTTTTTTTTTCCTTTTTTTTTTTTTTCTGGAGGAATTAAAATGAAAATAACACTAAATACTGGTAATCGCCGCTGCGCTGAGCCGGGCTGGCAGCCGCCGGGCTGGGCTGTTTCTTTATTCTTATTATTTCGGAAGAAGAAGCAGAGCAGCCGCCAGCTTGCAGCTGACTCCGGATCGCGTTGCTTCGCCTGCTTTCTAATGTTTGCTTGTTTGTTTGGGTTCGGTTTGGTGCTTTTTTATTTTTTTGCCTTTTTCTTTTTTCCACTCGGTATTTTGTTCTCCCCAGAACCTGGGGGAGTGTGCTGGGGCAGAAGGGAAATGTAGGTGTTTTGCAGGGTGGCGAGAGATGGGCACTTTTTTCACGACTGTTGCAGGTTTCCGAAAAGTAATTTAGGGGAGGAGAAGGAGAAATAAAATAATGTTAAAAAGCACAAGTCCGAAGCGCAGGTTTTGCTTTCTCGCCGCTCAGGGCTCCCGGCTCCGCTCCCCGCCGGCCGCAGGCACCTGCTCGGGGCTGGAGCCGCACCGGAACCCGGGGCCGCTCCCTGGGGCCGGGGCACGGCAGAGCCCTGGGCCTGGACCCCCTGAGCTCCTCGGCGATCCCCACGTTCCCCCCCACGGCCACGGGTGGAGGGGAGGCCGCGGGGCTCCGCGCTGCTCCGCGGGGACGGCTCTGCGGCACGTGCCGCCGCCTATAGATCCTATACATGAACGATGCTATAGGGCTGCGTGCTCAGACACACACGGGTGGGCACCGGGAAAGCCACGCGTGTTTTTTGCTGGCCGAGTGGCCGCTGCTGCCGGCGGTGGCCGGGAGCATCGCTGGTGTCGGGAGCATCCCGGTGGCAGCGGCCGAGCGCGGAGCTCCGTTTTTTGAGGGTGCAGGGCACCGGGAGCTGGTTGTCACCGAGAGATGGGGGTCACCGGGAGCCAGGGGTCACAGGGAAGCCGCTGTCACCGGGAGCTGGCTGTCACCGGGAGCCGAAGGAGCCGGCACCTCCCTAGGTCCGGCGGCCGCGGCTGTGCGCGCACACCTCCGAGGCACGCTCGGCTCTTTGCCGGACCGGGGAAACATTACCAAATTGTTACCTCCAGCCACACAATAATCTCCTAAAATAATAGCTGGCATAACGCAATCAGCCCTGGAATCAAGGGCTTCATCCGCAATTAAATGAATGTTAACACCCTCCCCCTTCCCCCCCCGCCCCCCCCGCATTCACAATATCATATCATTTACTCGCACCGAAATTGGGTTTATTTATATTTAAGTTAGCAAAATTGAAATCTTTATCCCAAAAGCGAGCGTGGGTACTTAATTAAATTCTAATTAGGACACTATCAATATCCCATTTAGCCACGTAGCCTTTGTGAGCCGCGGTCCCTTTCAGAGCTGTAAATGGGGGCTCGCTGCCTTATCTCTCCTGCAAGAGACGCCTTGAGAAGGGCTGCAAAAGATAATTTATAGGTTTTAATTACTCTTCATTCCGCCTGATCAGCTTGGCGTTCATCACAGGACGGCGAATAAAACCTGGTCAAAAGCACTGTCACTATTCCCTGGCAAGACGCTTAATCAAAGTAAGCAGGGCCATATTACACGCTGCGAGCTTCTTCACGTAATTTCCCAGCTGCTGATAAAGCTAGTTGAATAATGCTGCAGTCCTTCGGAGACACCATTTACAGAAATGACTTTATTGACGGCTTAACGTCGGTAATTCATTTTACCTTTCATGTATTGGGAGCCCGGATTTGTTACAGTAATAGGATGATAAATGTCCTGGCGGCCCTATAGCTTTTATTATTGAATACAATACACACACCCATCCTTAAATGTTCCAAAATTGGGTAACAAAAGGGAGAGAGAGAGAAATCGAAGCCTTTAACTATTTAATTTGCCTTTCTGAGCGCGGGGGGGGGCGAAGCGAGTGTGTGAGTGTGTACGTGTGTGTGCGTGTGTAGAGGGGGGGTTATTTCATCTGGAGTCCTCCCTTCGTCTAGAAACTGTTCTGGATTTTAAAGGCTTCTCTATAAATTGAGTAGGTTTGTGTATGGAGGGGGTGGGGGATCGCCTGGATGAATGAGGAGGGGTTTAAGGAAAAGACGAAGTATATTTCCAGGCTGGGTATTTTTTCCACCACGACCCTTCCTATCCAAATAGATAGATAAATATTACACTCCGGCTAGCAGATAGTTACAGTAATCGGGGTAATATGTCTACATCGTGTCTTAAGGAGGGCAGCTTCGAAAAAAAAAAATAAAATAAAAAACTGGTTAAGAAAAAGTTCCCTCTGCAACTCGTGGGTGCCCGGTCCACCCTCGGATGCGCCCTGCTGCCGTTTGAGCCTTTTCTTCCCCACCGCTCCGCGACCCTGGCAAGGAGAAAATCAAACCTGGGCGAGGGACTGAGCCCTGCCTGCGGCCGTGGGGATGTGGGGATGCGGGATACGGGGTGCCGGGTGCGGGGTGCCCACCGTCGGGGCGCGGGGAGGTTGTCCGCATCGCTCCCGCAGCCCCAAACCAGCCCGTGGCGCCCGCAGCCTCCTCGGGAACGGGACGAAATCAGCGCTCAGATTTCGTTTTATTTTATTTTTTTCCTTTCTTTCCTTCTTTTCTTTTTTTTCTTCTTTCTGGGGAAGGCCAGCGGAGGAAACAGGGATTTAAATTAAAAATAAAATCGGATCAAAAATCCTTTGCATTTTTTTTTTCTTCCCCGGCGCCCTTATAGAAAGGAGGAAGTATAGAAACGTGGTTAATATACGCTGTGGTAATCCTATTTCTAGGTCTAGATCAGATCTCATTGGGGCCTTTGCTGAAGGACATAAATGAGTTGTTCTAATACAATAGATTTCATCCTTCCTACAGGGACTGGCTGACCAGAGGTTTTGTTAAAAGTGAATGCGAATAGATTTCTGCTACAAGTGCAGCATTATTATTATGAGCTGTAAGGTCAGACTATACATTCCGGGTCCCCAAAGCCTATAGACCCTGGGAAATGCGCGGGATATACCACGTCATTGTACCTGACAGTCTCTTCAATAGACTAATTCAATTATCGCTTGGGGATTCAGTCTTCATTGAAAGCAATAATAGCAGTGTAATTCGTTGGTAAATAGGTAGTGGAAGCAGCCCCGCTCGCAACTTTTTTTTGCGGGGTACAGGTTTATATCTCCGGGCTTCAAAATCTCTCTCTGCACCGGAGCGGGGAAGGAGGAAAGGGAGGTTTTGATTTCGGAGGAGGGCCAGGCAGAGCCCGGCGGTGCCGGCCGGTATCCCCGCAGCCCGGCCCGGGCAGCTCCCGGGCGCAGCCGGGGCTGGGTCCCCGCGTCCCCGCGGGCGGCTGCGAGGCAGACACCGCCGGGACCACCCCACCCCAGCAATGCCGCCCGGCTTTCGGGGGCTCGGGAACTTCGGGGAATTTTTTTTTTTTTTTTTTTTTCATTGTCTCCCCCCTCCTTCCTCAAGGGGGTCGGGGATTAAAATAGTCCGGCGAAGTTTCTGTGGAGGGGAGGGAAAACTGTATTTCTTGTTGTTAGCGGTGTTAATGGTTTGTTTCTTTACGAAAAGTAGAAAAAGAAATAGTAAAAATAAAATAAAAGAAGATAAAAAAAATAAAAAAAATAAAAGAAAGAAAGAAAAAGGAAAAGGAAAATAAAAAGGAAAATGGAAAAGGAAAAGGAAAAACGGAAGGGGGAAAGGAGAAAAAAAAAAAGAAAAAAGAAAAACGAAGAAAAACGAAGAAAAGGAAGAAGAAAAAGACAGAGAACCAGAAAAGGCAGGAATAAAGGATAACCAAAGGAAAAAAAAAATAAAAAGAGAAAGAGAGTAAAAGAAAGGAAAAGAAAAGAGAAGAGAAAAAAAAAGAGAAGAATAAAGAAGAAAAAAGAAAGGAGTAGACAAGAATAGAGAGGAAAAAAAGAAGAAAGGAAAAGAAGGAGAGAAAATAAGAGAAAAGAAGATAAATGGAAAGAGAAAAAAAGGGAGAGAAAGAGGGAGAAAAGAGAGAGAAGAGAGAAAAGAAAAGAAAAGAAAAGAAAAGAAAAGAAAAGAAAAGAAAAG
>NC_048899.1:30284104-30312688 GCF_011077185.1 Oxyura jamaicensis | reverse complement strand
AGAAAAGAAAAGAAAAGAAAAGAAAAGAAAAGAAAAGAAAAGAAAAGGAGAAAAACATAGAGAAGGAAAGAAAGGGAGGAAGAAAGGAGGGAGAAGAGCTCGCTCTTTCCCAGTGGCCTGGCTGTAAAGCCCCTTCCCATCTGCTTCCCAAGCCCCCCCGCCTCCCACCCACCTCTGCAGCCCCCCCTACCTCGCTGCGAGCAGCACAAGTCACCTGGATCGGCTGCCTTAAAAAGTGCCGGCTCCCGGGGCCGTTCCTCTGGAGCTGCCCGGGGCAGGAACGCACCGGAGAAGGGCAGCGACATCCTCCCGACGGGCGAGCGGTCCGAGCGGCTCCCTGCAGCCCCGGCTGCCTCCCTGACAATCTGGTTTAAGTTACGGGGGATGTTTCCGAGGGCTGCCTAACCCCACTTCGGGTCAGATCCTCCCGTCCCCTCGCTAAATAGGCTACGAACGGGGGCTGAAAGTTTGCTCGGGGCTTCCCGCTGCGCCCAGCCCGGCTCCGGCAGGCTGCTCCCGGCGTGCGCCCCGCTGCACCCTGCCCGCGGTGCGGGACTGGCTCGCACCCATTTACATTGCGAAATCTGGTTTCAATTTCCTCTGGCTCTCCCTGCTACCTACGCCTCGCTCTGCTTCTGGGTCTGCTCGGCGAGCCGGCAGCAGAGGGGCGAGCTGGGGACATTTTGGCGAGGGCTCACGCCTTGCGCCGCCCGGCCCCGGGGGGTGCCGGCCCCCGCCCTCGCCACCGCGCACCCGGGGCCGAGGCCGCTCCGTGGGGCTCCGGTGGCCGGCGGGAGAACAGCCCCCAGAGCTTTTCCCACAAAGGGGCACACGCGGGTCCGACCCCCTACAGGGCTGGGGGGTCCGTGGGGCGCGCCCCGCTCCGCGCAGCCCCATGCGTGTGGTATTTCTGAGCTCTCCACGCGTGTGCAAGTCGCGTGTCCCAGCGTGGGTACAGTGAGAGCGCAGGGAAAGGTTTTCCTCGCGTGTGCACACGCGTGTGCAAATAGGTGTAGCGGCCAGCTCGGGGGGCGCACGACCTCCGGCTTCCGACTCGGGTCGGAGTCCCCGTTCCTCCCGCGGGACCCCCACCGGGGGCAAGGGGACGCCTCCCGTGGGAAGTTTGCCCAGCGCGGCGTGGAAGGATGCTCCCCGGGGTCCTCTCCCCGACCCTCAGGTGCAGCCCCCCGAGGGTGGCTCGGGCTCCAGCAGCGACCCCTACCCACCCAGCCCCGGGGGTGGGAGATGACCCGGTCTTTAATTTTAATTAATTTATTTATTTTTTACCCCCGGGTCCATACAGCAGCACCGGTGCCGGGGGCCACGGGCGTAATAATTTCTCCCCTCGCAGCCTGCAGGCAGCCCGGGGCTTTCTCCCCACCAGAGCTTGGGAAGAACACTCAGCTCCGTGTGCCCACCGCCACCGTCCCCTCTGTCACCCCACCCCACCCCACCCCACCCCCCGCCTTGCCGAGCCCGGGAAGCACTGCCCCGGGGGGGAGGCCCCGGCTTGGGCCGGGCCAGGGTGCAAGCACCGGGGAAGTTTGAGAGGGGGACAGAGGGAGAGGGGGAAAGAGAAATCCTTTGTGTTTTTGTCCTCCTTTGTTCTGGAATTAACTTGACCGGTGGGGCTGGGAGGCAGCACGATTTCGATTTGAGAAAGAGGGGGAGAGGGGGGCTCTTTTGATCTTCGTCGGGGGAAATGGTGCTCGGGGAGGGGACCGGAGGAGCGGGCACCGGAGCTGCCGGCTCTTTGCAGCGAAATTTCGTTGAAGGCACTGTTTCTGCCTTGCACGGGAACTTTGGGCGTTAATTAGCCATGTTGCTCCTCCGAGCCGCTCCTGCTCCTCTCCGCTCATCCGTTCCCAGGGAGAGAAAACAGCGTGCGTAGGGCCAGAGCGCGGCCAGACAAAATAATCAGCTTTAAAAGTATGCCTTGACTTGGGGGGGGGGGGGCCCCCCGGCCGGGGAAGGGGCAGGGAGTAAAGCAAAATAAGTCTATCGCCTGGAGAAATGATGCAATGTTGCTGCTGCCCAGTGGCAGTAACCGGAATTGGGTCATTTTAGGGACAAACGCCGGTAAAATTCAAGTCACGTCCACTTTTGATATAAGGATGTGTCCTCCTTAAAAATTGTTATGCAAAAGACTCTCGTACGTGATCTTCTTGCGATAAAAAGCAGCGAGCCAAATATTGGAGCCCGAGTCAATAATGTATGAACAGATTAAGAAACCTTTCTCCCAGGCAATTATATCAGCGATTTAAAACCTCACTCTCTCCAAATTCCGAAAATAATAACAATAATAGCAAAAGTAAATAAAACCAAGCGCAAGTGCTATGCTCTCTTGCTCCTTGCCCCTTGCTCGAGAAGGGTGGGCAGGTTTTTTCCAGCCAGGGAGAGGGGCTCAGAAGGTATTGAGGACGGCAGCAGCCTGAAAAATCACAACAATTCATAATCAGCGGCGGATCGCGGCGCTAAATAGGCATAGCGCGGGCACCGCGGCCTGCCTGGATTTATTTCTCTTTAAAGCCCCGGGTAAATGAAGTTTCCGGATCTGGAATGCTAACAAAAGGTGACAGAAAAAGCACCGGGGCAGGAATGGGTGCTGGCAATGGGGAGCAGAGGGGGAAATGGGTTTGTCGCTGATTTAAGGGCCGAGGGCCGGCAGCTCCGGGGGTGCGGGGCTCCGCGGGGGTTCGGTGGCTGTGGCCGAGTAGGGCAGAGGGGAGCAGAGGGGAGCAGAGAGAAGGGGAGCCCCAGCCCCTGGGAAAGCTTTTCACGGGATGTGGCTTCAGCCCCTGACAGAAAGCAGGGAGCTGGGATGGGTTTCCCGCAGCTATCCTGGTGTCTGAAGTTGCTGCAAGGCTCTGAGAGAGGAATCCCTCGGTCGCCCGGTGCGGGCTACACATATTTCCCCTTTTACTTTGCATCCCGTGCCCTGTGGGTGCCGGACAAGCTGCAGGATTTCCCTTGCGCCTTCCTCAACCGGCACCGCGTTACAAACTTCCCCCTCCGCCACCGGTTGTGCTCTTGGCCTTGAATGTGGCCGGTGGCGCGGTGGCAGCAGCTCGCAATTCGTTCTGGCTGCGAAAGCAGAGTGAGGATCAAAGGCACAGAAACGGGGACAGCCCGGGGACAGGCTGGAGGAGAGCCCCCGAGCAGTGCCACCGTGGCTGGGGCGAGGGACTTTTGGGCCATTTGGGGACTGGGTGGGAGGAGGCTGAAAAACTGTTTGGGAGCAAGGATTCCTCCCAAATAGTCTCGCAGGAGCAATGAGATGTGCCGGCACCCAGCCCCAGCCGACCTGCTAGAGCTGAGAGCCTTTTCCAAGACATGCCAGAGTACAATAGAAACCCTCGCCGGCATGGCACTTCACCTGCACACCCAGCCCTGCAGCCAAATCCCACATCCCTCTCCAGACAGCAGCCTTACATTCCTGAGCTAGACAAATGATGAAAAAGTTCCAGTTACCGTCTAATGAAAGGCCTCCATCTCCCTTCCCCCAGAGGTTTCCGATGCACATATAATTAGCTCTCAATATTTCATGAATATGGGGTTTTACTAATTCCTTTTCACTCAGGAGATTTTGCCTTCGCAGTTTTGCCCTCTCTGTCATTTTGCAGGAAGCCGTGGCTGTGGGCAGGGTGCTTAGGGTTAGAGTTTGGGGTGGGCTCTTCTCTCTGGGTTCACAACATCCCTGAGGCCTCAGCACAGGCAGACACAGACCCCAAGTGAAGGACCACCCCTTATTTGTATGTGTGTGGAAAATTAAACGTGCTGTGGGGTTTCAGTCCTCTGGGGCAGGCATTTCTTGGGATACGAGGTGTTGTTTCAGGAGCAGGTCTTTGCTAAGGACTTGCAGCACGTTTTGGAGGAAGATTGGTGCTTTCTGAGCAGCCATCTCAGACAAACCCCGAAGTGGAGTTGAGCCAAATGTCATCGGTGTCCCACCAAATCTTGGGATCTCTTGGTATCTTTCACAATTACAGGTCCCAATCATCTGACTGCTACTCAGTAATATCAGTAAGGACAGCTGTATGCCCCCAGCTGTGCAATGAAGGACAAAACCACCCCTAAATCATTTGGGGGGTTGTTTCATCTGTCTCCCCACAAAGCAGTGCTGTAAAAGTTACTGTAAATGTTCCCAGTCAGTGTGGAGAAAAATGTCCGGGAACCTTATCCCCCTTCCTGTGCCAGACCTGCACTGCCTGCAGGCTCGAGGTGCTGCAGGTGGGTTGAAGTGGCCAGGTCTGCTCCAAAGCCATCCTTTCCTTTGCCATTCCCCTGCTACAGCTTCCCGGGTGTTGCAGAAGTGTTGATCCTGTTACCACGGGTCACCCTGGCATCCTACATTTGTCTGCAAACTGTTTTGCTAGGCAGAAATTTGCTGGCGTCTCTAGGAAAAATAAAATAAAATAATACAATAAAATAGCAATATAAAATAAAATAAAATAAAATAAAATAAAATAAAATAAAATAAAATAAAATAAAATAAAATAAAATAAAATAAAACAAAATAAAATAAAATAAAAAATCTTGAAAAAGTTTTTTAGAGCCTACAAGGAGGACCTCCAGCTGTGGCAGAGCTGCAGCTCTGGCAGCCCTGCAAATAGCCATCCTTCCTCAAACCATGCCACAGCTACTGTCTGTGCCTTTTCTTGTCCTGCTCCTTTCGGATGCATGTGCCTGGAGTATGGGGATGTAACGACAGCCCAGTTTTCTGCTCAGTTTTCTGCAAGAGCAAAGTTTGGCCCTTCTGTTCCAGCAGATGCAGACTAATGGGCTTTTCACCACAGTGCCTCGGAGCAAAGCAGTGACATTTGTAATGCAATGGAGGAGTTTCTGTAAAAGCACCCCCCCAGCCAACACTAGCTCACTCAAAATCCCATTATCCCCATAACTTGCTGATTATTAATTTAAATGCCTGTCTTATGATTTGTAAGTGGGAAAACAAGTCCTAAAACAAATGAGACTTGGAAACGCTGAGCCTGGTGGGCAATGGGTTGTGTTTGCCACACATTTTTCACTGGATGTTGAAGAGGTTTCCCAGTTTCCAGCAAGCCCTGTCACTGTATGTGGTCCATTGAAGGCTTTTTTTTCCCTTTACATTTGTTTTCTCGCATTAAACTCTGAGTCACCAGTTGCTGTGCTTTGCCTATTTCTTAACAACAACTTTACACTTCTCTGGGCCTTTTCCACACTGCAAGCCTCCAGCTGTTTACCAGGAAGCCGAGAGGAGCTGGTGAAAGGGAGAGGAATTCCCCGAGTGACTGACAGGGACGCAGGATCAGGTCCTGCGGGCGTTTTGCCGAGCTCTGACTCACGTTCAGGAGGGTTTTTCCCCGCGCCAGGGACCGGTTCCTTCCACAGCCTTTGTCCTGGTAGTGACACCCAAGGAGGCGGCGGGTTTTGAGGCTGAAAACCCCGATTTCAGCTTCCTCCTGCCTGCAGGCAGCATCCCAGGGCTGACGGCTCCCCTTTCCTCTAGGGTTCCAGTTAGGGACCCCACTCCGTGATGCTGAAGCCCCAACATCTGATGCAGGAGGGTTCCCAGGGGGGCTGTCCCCCTTCCCTGGGGGTCAGCCCCCATCCAAACTCCCCACAAAATCACCCTCGGTGCTAACCCACCAGGTGCTCTCCGCCAGGTCTCAGAGCGAACCTGCCCACGGGTGCCACCTGAAGGGCCAAGCTGCCCCTTGGAGGAGATGGCTCCGACAAGGGGGGACCCCCTCGAGCTCCCCCTCCCCGAGCCCCCCGCCCCTTCCCCGCGGCTGCCGGGGCTCGGAGCCCGCTGCGGGTAGCAACATCGCGGCCTCTTCCCCGCCGCTAGCGAGGCTCCTCGCTCCAAATGCTGGTTTCCAGAGACATCTTGTGGCTCTCGACGGCTATCACAGCCGGGCCGCCCCGCTCCCGAGCACGCCGCTCCTCCCCGGGTGTTGTACAGCTGCTTCGCGACCCGCTCGCTCGCTGCTCCCTTTTTGGGTTTTGTGCCCCTTCGAGTGGGTTTGCAGCCCCGGTGGGGCAGGAGAACAAGCCGCAGGGGTGCAGGAGGGGAGGTTTCTCCAGCTGGTGTGCTCACAGCTCAGCAGCCTGCCTGCACCCTGTGCATCCGCAGCAGTGCTGCACGGGCCTTTTTCCTCTGCTCCGTTGCTGCTGCTGCTACACAAACCGAGAAATATCAAGGAAAAGTGCTTTTGTGACCACCAGCAGCAGGACGGTGCTGGTGCACGTACAGAAGTTACAGGCTGGTTGCACATCTGTGCACACTGCAGGTGGCAGGGCCATTTCCAGGAGCTTCCCTCTTCTGGAAGCAGAGGCTTCCAGGGGAAACTTCTCAGCTGCAGGGGGAGGGACAGTCCCCACCGGTGTGAGAAAGATGATTCTTTATGGAAACAGGTGGTATTAAGTGAATATCAGGGATTGGACCCTCTGACTGTGAAGGTCCCATCCGTCCCCACATTGGCTGCACAGCACAAAAGTGATCACTGACTGCTGGGAACAAGATTGCTGAGATTTTAAAACCTTTATGGCAGTAATAAATTAGTAGCAATTATCCAGTAGATAAAGAGAGAGTGTTTAAACTGCTTGGTATGGGTCTTTTCTGGACTCACACACCTCCCATTTAGGCATCAAGCCCCTGGCTTTGTGGGGCAGGAGGCTTGTACCTACAGGCAGGGGCAGCCCAGTGCCCTGAGCTCAAGCAGGGAAATGAAGCCCACACCTCCATCATCAAGCACCCCAAGGTGTCACGCTGCACAGGATCTGTCCACCCAGTGCCCAGCCTCTTTCCTTGCAATGAAAAGGCCTCAGAGGTCTAACCTAATGTTTTCCAACCTTAAAGATCCCATAAGAGCAGCTATGGCTGCAGCACCTAAGCCAGCACATTGTTTGTCTCCGCTTAGCCAGGGATTCCCTTCCTCCTGCACAAAGAAAGCCTCAGAGATGTGGGGTGATTTTTTAAATGTGTATCCCACAGCCCCACAGACTCTCGCTGGGTCCAAGCCATACATGCAATCTCCACTTTCCCACTGGTGTACAATTTTCTTGGCACTTTCCTTGCAACAGGTGGGCTGCAATGTAAAGCAACACAATGTGACTGCTTCACTCTCGACTAAGAAGAAAGATTTACTGCAGAAGACACATTGCTTGCAGTTTTATGGAGATTTCTTATCTAAAGCCATGTAACACCCTATGGCGGGGGTCCACAACCTTGAGAAAGCTTCAGAACATCCAAACAAATGTTTCCAAGCAGGAAAGGAGCCAAGTTACCATGTCTGTGCACAAAACCGGGGAAATGTAGCTGAGATCACATGGTGCTCTAACCCCACTTCGCCTGTCTGGGGTCCAAAGAACCTTACGTAATTCAGCCGGCCCTGGAGGGGAGAAGATATCTCAGATGAAAAATGACTTCCCAGGTGCCCTGGACAATGTGCTGGCTGTGCAGGCTCAGACAGCTTGCTGCGCTCTGTCTTCAAGTTAATCATCAGCTTGGTCTCCATCCGAGGGGTGGCCAAGCCTGTAACGTGCTCTCAGGAGCAGCGTCTATGGACCTGACCACATCGTCAGGCAGGACAGACACAAGGCATCATGTAGAGAGGACAAGCAGCCTGACAGGGACATGGATGACCTGCCCAGGGTGGTTTACTTTGGTGCTCAGTGTGGGGATGCAGCTGGGTGCGAGGGAAACACCAGCCTCTCCAGCAAGGCACGGGCAGCGCTGCAACACACCGAACACATCGTGAGCTACAACTGCTAAACAGCAAGGCAACACCAATAAATCTTAATGTGAGGGCTGATAAAGTGTAAAACACGACATAAAATATGATGCATGGGTTAGCATGGAGCTTGCGAGCCTCTGATCTGTTCCCACAGGGGCAAATTCTGGCTGGTTTTGCTGATGGAGCTCAAAGCTGGCCAGCTGCTGTCACCCAGGCTGCAGCCGGCCTCATGGCTCTTATCTAAATAATTCCTAGTTATTAATAACTTTTATAGCCGATATGTGGGACTGAATGGCGTGTGCTTTTTCAGTGAGGATGAGCCATTCAATCACGTAAAGCCTTGCCTAAGAGATGTTGCTAGATGAATCATTTAGGTTGATTGAGGGCTGTGTAAGTGATATATTAAAGATGTGCCAAGCAACATTCCTTGATGGGGAAAATTATGTGTTTTCTGGCAGATTCATAAACCGAGGAATTCATCTGTGGGTTGTTAAGGAGATTATTGTCTGGTATGTGTGTATATACATGGGAATGGGAATACCAGTCAGTCCAGTTTAATAGGGATAAGCGAAATAATCTGGTTTTACTGAAGTGAAACTGTCATCCAGGACGATGCTGGGCAAACTTTTAACTTAGCAAATCAAACTGATTTCTTCTGTAACTCATACCAAAGAGAAATTTGGTCCATGGACATCAGAGAGAGGAACTAGGTGGGATGGGACCAGCAGAGCTGACAGTGAATATTGTATCTCCTTTATGGCAAGAACATGGCTAGCTGAGGACCACTGAAGGAAAGGCTCTCTTATTTTGCTCCATACATTTAAAAAATCCCAACAACCCTCTTCCACTAAAGGCATCCCAAGCTGTGACTTAAAACCAACTCACCCCAAGGACAGAAAATGAACTTTGAACCCACAAGAAAATATTCCTGTCTGTGAAGCCATCCCAGTGCAAGCCAAAATATTTCCAGCTTCATATACAATTCATACATATTTTTAACCCCTTGTTTTTTTTCTTTCCACTTTGCTGGAGCCCCCTTCCATTATACCCCCACACTGTCCATGCCTGTCCAGCCCTGTCCATGCTTCCTTTCTGCACAGGTTCAATATAGTCTCCATTTGTATTTCCATTCAGTTCTTCAGGCTGCCTTTTAAAAGGCTTCAGTTTATGCAAACCTGTATCTCTGATTACAAATTTCAGATTTGAAACATGCAGACAACACTGAAATTAGCAGTGAGCTCTACAAACTGTGCTTCTATTATCAGTTTCCCAAATTATAACTTCACACCACTTTCAAAGCAGAGTTGGTCTGTTTATTGATTTTCCTGGTTTATAGTTTTTACTTTTCCATGCCCTCATATCACATTGTCATTTCATCACCCTCCAGTGAAGGATTTTAAACTACAGCTTACTTTCTCCACCGTGTCCAACAGGCAGCAACGCAGACCAGGGTGTGTATTGATGGACAATGAGCCAGGCGGTGCAGGTGTCTGCCTGCTCCCCATTATTCCCCCTCAACCCCTGGACCCTGCCCCAATGCCTGCCCCATGCCCACCCAGACTTGTGACACTGCACCCCCGAATTGTGACACATCATCCCTGGCTGTGATGTGACACTCCAGCCTCCAGAGCACCACACATCAGGTCCTTGCCCTCAACCTGCAACCACCTACCAGTCACAAATGGAGGGGAAAATGTTATGAAATGTGTGGCATGGACAAATCCTGTAGAGAAAGAGGCTGAAGAGCTCACAGATGGGGAGTGTATGGTTACTTCAGTCGGATGAAGGAGCAAACGAGAGAGCCTGGCTCTCCAGTCCATTTACTCAGCAGCTCGGTGCTCAGCAGCATTTGGGTACTTTGGCTGTCTCACCCTATTCTTTACGGGGTTATTGTGGTCATTACATATCTCACCTTCACATTACCAATTATGGCTTTGAGAGATGTTTAAAGTGAACTTCAAAGAAAGCTCAGAGTTGCCTGATGCTGCCAAGGACACTTTAATAGGCAGGATCTTGGGCAAGGTTTAATCTTTGGAGAAGGAGTCTGTGTGTGGGTACGACTCCCAGTCCGGGCTGCAGACCTCTCACCTCACACGAGGAGTGTGGAAATGGTTTGATCTTACTCCACCAGGACAACAGATCCTAGTATAGATGTTGCCCTGGCCACTGATGAGAAACTTTTCTGGCTCACTCTATGGAGAAGATGCAGTGAGATAAATTCCCTGCCAGATAACAACATTAGGTCTGCAGTGGTGAGCATACACAGAGGGCTCTGGTGGACAAGCCTTAGGTAAAGGATATCTCCTTATGGTGATGTAATCACATATACAGTGATTTAATCTGTATTAATCACATATACAGTGATTAAAGGCTTTGGTTTTGGAAGGCTGGAACTATCTGGCTTCCCAAGTGATATCTGGTGCATTTCCACCACCTTGAGGGCAATGATGCTGGGCTTTCTCCTTCATCGTTCTCCCCAGCAGAACAATCAAGTTAAATCAAAAATGTCCAACTGCCCAGCACTCACCTAGTAAGGACACAAGTTATATCCTCCTAGTCCATCTCCAAATCACCTCCTCTGAGGCAGGGAGCCTGAAGCCCTCAGCTGCCGGCCCAGCTAACATCTTTCAGCTACTCATCGGGAGCATACATTCCTCGGGAAAGCACGATAAACCCAGCATTTAACAAGGCTCACAAACCAACCACACAGCTGGGCGAGACATTTGGTGCCTCCAACAGTAAAGAGAGGAATGCTTTGAAGACCGGGCTTGTAAGGCTGAGCTCTGGCGGCTTGCTCCGGAGCAGCCCGGCAAGCGGCCGGGGCAGCCAGGCCGAGCTCAGCCTTTACGACTCGGCGGCCCCAGCACTGCCCTGCCCGGGATCTGCATGCATGGGGCCTCCCGTGATTTATATTTATCCCCCACTCGGCTCCTCACACTCCCTGAGTCCGCCAGGGCTCTGTTCCACATTAACTCACCAGCAGGTTGCAAAGCCGCCGCTTCCCTGGAGAAAGATTTTAATAGGGACCCTGCAGGTTGTCACCTTCTGCCACCCCCTGCTCCTCCTGGCCATGCTCTGCTCCTCTGAGTCTTCACTCCAGTTAACCTCATGATCTATCTATCTATCTATCTATCTATCTATCTATCTATCTATTTATTTTTGACAAGATGCAGCATTATGCCAAGGACCCAAGCAGGGAGTGCAGGAAGATGGTGGGTCCCCACCTTCATTCCCACACTGCCCCATTTCCACCTCTGGTGCCCGGCAGTACTGAGCTTTTTCTGTGCCCACAGCCACAGGGAGCTTTCAGCAACAGAACCTGGAGGGTCCTGAGTTATTCACCAGCAAATGTGAATATTTGGTCAGTAGCTGACTAATATCAGGGTCTTTGAGAAAAAGATCTACTTTTCTCAGAACTGCTGCCTCTAAAATGATCCCTACACTATAACCCACTACAGGTGATGGATTATTTATCTGAGCTGATCAGTGAGGTTTCGAAATACTTTTTTTTTAAAAAAAAAAAAAAAAACAAAACTTTTTTTTTTTTTTTTTTTTTTTTTTTTTTTTTTTCTGGAGACCACTGACTATTCACAGCACAAATGCCTACATCTTTTTCAACCGCAAGATGCCCTTTCAGTAATACCTTTCATATATATATATATAAGTGTATTTTACAGAATACCTCTGAGACCCTTACTTGCAAAAGCAGTGTACTGGCCAGCTGTGCAACATCTTTGGGAAATCTGGAGTGATATTTGATATTCGGACTTTGCACAGGACATATTTATGCATCGGGAAGATTTCGTCTCTTCAGAAGCAACTCTCACACACCAAAATATATATACATATAAATAAATAAAAATCGAAACCTTTCCTTATCCACCCTGGACTTCTTTGGGCACCTGCCAGCAGAGGCAGAGCACCTGCAGCCGCGCTTAGCCCCCCGCAGGCTGTGCCTCTGGCGCCGCGCCGCCAGGTGGGGATGCTGCAGTGCCGAAGAGCCGCCGGCCCCAGCGCCTTCCCCCTGCGAGCTGCGGATTTTCTGGCAGCAGAAAGCCAGGTCGGGCTTCGTCTCTCGGCCCCGTGCACCTCACCTGGCTCCCGGGGAGGTTATCCCCCTGAGCATCTCCCTGCTGCATCACTGCGTGATGAGGGGCGGAAAATAACAGAGAAATTGCAACCGAGTGGTCCCGGAGGCAGCTGAGCTTCTCCTGTCCCCTTGGCTGCTGCTGGGGCTGGGGTGAGCAGAGATACAGCAAGAGAAGTCAGGTTGCCTCTTTCCTTCTTTCCCAGAGCAAGGTGACACCGCCGTCACGGCAAGGTGATGGATTTCGAGCAATTAAGGGATTTTCTTCCTCTAGCAGCTCAGCTGGGCTGGAAAGCTCAGCACTTTGTGCTCCTGCTCACTTTGACTTGGTTTCTGAAGAGGTAGATGCCACAGTGAGAGCAATTCCTGCGTGGGGGCCGCAAGTCATGGCTCCTTAAATAGCATAGGGTGGGTTGAGGAGCCCTGCTTTTCAGGGCAGTGTGGAGTTGTAGGTGACAGGGAGACATTTCCCCCGATACACGGCCGGCTGCTGCCTGCTCTGTCCCTGGGCTTCACAACAGGATGCTGCCTACCAGCCCCTGCCAGGAATAGGGTGTCCCACAAAAGGGGTGGGGGCAAACAGCAGCTGGGGAGCTTCAGGGGTTTGATAAAGTACCTGACAGCCTAGAAAAGAGAAGTGGGAACTTGATTATCGTCTTCAAATATGTAAGAGGTTATTATAATGAGGGCAGCAGTCAATTGCTCTCCATAGCTACCGAGAGCAGGACAAAAAGGAAAGAGCTAAATGTTTAGCAACAGAGCTTACTAATAGGCATTTGGAAAAAGAAAAAAAGAAAAAAAAAAAAAAAAAAAAAAAAAAAAGAGAGAGAGAAAAAAAAAATCTGTCCTTTCTAACTGTGAAGGTCATTAAGCATTACGACAGGTTATCTAGGGAGGGCTTGGAGCCTATGGTCTTTGAGTTTTAAGAGCAGATTGCAGAAACGTCTGTCAGAAATCATCTTAAGACTCTTGCAGATCAATGCTTTTTGCTTTTGTGATTTTTAAGGCTGCCTTCCACCAGGTTTCACCTTCACATATCATGACCCCAGAGACAAGACTTGGTGGAGGGGATGTCTGAGTCAGAGGAACATTTTCTGGAGCATCACCCATGCAGACATAGTCCTGCAAGCCTTTTTGACAGCATGTCTCTGCTTCTCCATCCTATTTAGTTCATACATTGCCCTATGCATGATCCCATAAGTCTGTTTCAACCCAGGATTAAACCAGGGTGAGGAGCATGGAAGTTTCTCCCCCAAATAAGGGCTTCATGGAGCAGCTGGGCATCCCAAGTCCATGTGGGCAGCATCATCCTGGGGTACCTGGGATAAGTAGAAAAAACTGGCATGATTCAAGTTGTGACTGCATCCATTCATTGAAAAAAGAAATATGCCAAGAACCAGGCTGAAACGTGCAGGAGAATAAGGTGGATGAGCACTGCAGTAGTTTACCTCTGTCCCTGGCCATGTTAAACCCAGCCAAGGAGCTCGCAGCTGATAATCCTGGTAGTGGCTGAGTGGAGATACAGCCCAATGCCAGAGAATCAGACAGGGATGATGCTGAGAGCTTGAAGTCATAGGAAATGACATGGGGGGTGTTGGGGTTTTATGTTTTAGATGTGATAGAAAACTTGTGTTCTAACAGCAAGAAAGAAATTTAGCTCTACTTGCTATTTTATTTGTAAACAGCTGAGGAGATGAAGCTGTTCCTCAGCAACTGCTTTGTTGCTGGGTCCGGCTGTGCCCATACAAAACATCATATCCAGCAGTTTATTCCTCATGGCTGTATTCTTTCTCTCACTCTTGTAGTATGAAACACTAACGTCATGGCTGGGTTTAATGTCATTGGCAGGAAATGGGATTTCTTTGCCGTACTGCTGTAAAACTGTCCCAAGCAATTTATACAGATCAGACTATTAGAGATAATTTTTCAACTGAGAACTCTGCTAAGGAAGGGCTCTGGGTGCTGGTAGGAAGGAAAGGCACCCCACAAACCTGCTCGGGTCGAGGAGCATCTGCAGACCCAAGATGTCCCCAGAAATCCTGTGCCCCTGCCCAAGCATCTGCCCAGCGAGTGCTGCAGGGCACATAAGCACTGCCCACTCAGATGGAGCAGAGCTTAGCTTGATATGATTTCTGTACATCTGCCCGAGAAGCCTGCAGCAGTGGGTATGAACCAGAAGTTTCTCCAAGCCACAGAGGCACAAGGTGTTGGGGTTGCTCAGCCTCCATGCAGCAGCTGCCAAGGCCAAACAGCATGAGCAGGTCAGTGTGGGTACCCAGCACCCACTGTGGCAGAAGTAGAGCTCGGGAAGTCCTTTTAAATAAAAGATCCAGCTTATTCAAATGGGTAGGTCCACCATGGCTTCACACAAGGGAAATCCAAGACCATGGAAAGCTGCTGAGCAATCCCCACTCTGCCCAGCTCTGCTGCTATCTCCCACCTTGTGCTGCAAAAACACCATAAATCACCAAAGTTCACCTCCTTGCTCCAAGACATAAACCCAGAGCAACTTGCAGCATGGCAGCTGCGCAGATGGGAGCAATCTGAACATCTGACAGAAAAAAAGATAATAAGTTGCTGAAAAATACCAGCTCTGTCCAAGTCTGCTGCTGTGGGACAGCGCTGTGGCCAGGTGTCTGGAAAGTGTTGGTTTAACATGATGTACTCATGGCTTGAGTTCATCAAAACATACTTTATAAGTTATTTAAAAGTTATTTAAAAGATATAAAATGGTAAGTCTGAAGATTTTGCTTCAAGGTGGCCATTTGCAAATGAGCCCAAGTTGTCACCTATGGCTGAAAGCTGTTTCTCAGTGTGTCACCTGTATGTGAGGATTTATCCTATGAAGTCATTTTTTTTTCTAATCTTTTGATTCATAAGGTATGCTCAAGAAGCCAGAATAGTGTTCAATGATCCTGCTAGAGGAGCATTGAATTTGTGGTGAAGGCCTCACCACACACCTGAAGATTTGGAAACCTGCTATGATGAAATTTTCTGGAGGAGAAACACGCCAGGAAGATGCCGTGTGGATCAGCCCCTGGCACCCAGCTCATGCCTCAGAAGGTCCCTGAGACTTCGTAGATTGATCTCCAGCAGCAGGGGATGTGGAGGAGCTCAGATAGAAGAAAAAGTAAGCTGCTGGTGACCAGGACAGCACTAACAGAGTGTCCCAGAGGAGCTTTTACCCGGAGGTAGCCCAGCCAGGTGCCCCACACCCCCACCCCACACCCCAAAAAGAGAACTGCCCCTGGGAAAATAAACTGCTTTCTGATGTTGTTCTTTTTACTTCTCCCTGTATCTTTAGCAAAGGCTCCACCAATGACTTCTGCTCATCTCAGCTCTTTTTCTTCCTCAAGCAGGGCTGGGGTGGCTCAGGACAGTGATCTTAGAGGACTTTCTCCTCCATCAAAACTCTCAGTAGCTAAACAGGGAGAGATCTAACCATATAGTCAAAATGGAAACTGCACTTACTCCTTTACACCCTAAATCAGCGCTGGCCCCTTTGCTGCCCATGATGGCCCTGCATGGCTGCAGGCACAGGGCAAGGAGGTGCTGCCTCCTGCTAACCCTGTTCATCACCCCAGGAGACAGAATTCCTCATCAGACAGGTCTATAAAAATCCTATAGGGCTTGCTTTTTCTTGGCTGAAAGTTACCTGATAAACTATACCCTTTCGTGGCCAGGTATCTCAGAGTGTGCCTGCAATGGTGCATCTTCATCCGTCAGCCTCTTTACGTTAATCGTGCCCTTTGCACTCAGTTAAAATGTATTTCAAGGAGGTTTTATATTCTAATGTTATTTTAAAGCAAGAAGAGTCTTGTTGGGCAGGCGGTATGAAAAAATAATAGTGTATGAACGAGGAGCGGGAGAGAAGGTCACCCACCTGTTATTTGTAGCACAATACCTGATAAGAGGTCATTAGGCATTCAAAACCACTGAAGGACTTTAATTAAAAATGCTTTGAGAGCCGGGCAGAGTCTGCTGAACAGACTTTCAGAGCAAAAAGAAAGAGAGAGGGAGGGAAAGAGAGCAGGAGTGGACCAAAATGACAATGAGCTTAATTAAAGTCAGGAGGAAGTCCAGGAAACTCATTTCCTTTCTCTCAGGTTGTTTTTTTTTTTTTTTCCCGGTGCCCTGGAGCTGCAGCATCTTCATGTCTGCCCAGCTCAGAGGCCACGTATCTGGGTACCATGGGCCTCAAAGCTCTGTCCATGGGACCATGAGATTTAGCAGTCAGTGCAGGGAACACTACTCTCAGAATATTCTGTATTTTATATGCATTTATTCCCTGCGTTACCCTGCCCAGTGGCATCACAGCGGCTGCTCCCTCCTGCATCACACCACGGTGGGAACAAGGAAGAAGGTGCCAAGGCGAAAGGGCAGCTGGTGTTGTAAGAGGAAAAACCTCACAAAGAATTTTAATTTGCTTTAAAAGAGGAGGAAATCAGCTTGCAAGATGAAGAGGGCAGTTCTGTGCTGCCCAAGGGTAAATTCAGAACTTCCCCATTGCAGCTTCTCTCTCCAGGGTTATATCCCCAGCATCTCCATTTGTGCTGGGACGCTGAGAAGCATTGATATATGTGCTCTGAACAGCTGCAAGGCAGACACAGCCACTCTAGACTGTGAAAATAAAACAGGTCATTTGTCCCCTGCTATTTGCTATATGCAATATATCATAATTAAGTAACATGAGCTTGCCGTCAGCCTAGGACACTGCCGCAGGGCTGGGATGTGTTTATGTCCTAGGACTGGCATTATTTCTACCATTTTTTTTTTCCTAATGTTTCTTTAACCATTTTTTAAAAATCTTTTTTTTGTGTGTGTGAAAAACAAAGTTCAGAGACACTTACTGATGGACAGGGCTGAGGCTACACAATGCAACACCCACCATGTACTGCTGGTCTATGCAGGGTCACTGTTCACACATATCGTTCACACACCACCAAGCACCAGGATTTATCCTCATGGAGGGCTTTATCTATGTCAAGAGCAAACAAGAAAACCCTTCTGTTGTCTGTTTGCTCATGTGAGTGTGAGGGACAGAGCTGAGTGCTGGACACAGTGCGGGCCCTTCCTCCTCCCACCGCTCGGGCTCACCCCCAGCCAGCAGCTGCATGAAGACCACCAAGGAGGAGCTGAATATGGTGAGCTTGTCAGCATGATGCATCCTCTCTGGGTAAGGCCATGCCACTGCAGACATCACATCGGATCCTTGCATGCACCAGCATAGGACTTTCTGTGCCAGCAGGGCTGTATCATCTCTACTAGCAACGTTACTAGGCTGACAAAACACTATCTGAAACAAAATTTTCCTTGGCTCAGCTTTTTGTGAGGATGTGTGATGGTCTTTTGCTCCCCAGCCAGCACATCTTCACCAGAAACATGTTACACTATAGACCAAGCTCTACTGCAGTTGCAAAGGCAGCCAACTTAGACCAGTGCCTAACTTTCCATCTGCTTGTCGTTAGTCTGGATCTCCACTCTCTCAAGCTGGAGAATGAAATCTATGACCTTGAACCACTTTCTTTTCATTTTGCTTAGGGTTTTGATATACTTCTTGTTGGTTTGGGAAAGAAAAGTGTTCTCCCAAGTCTCTGCATAGAGATGAGTTCCCTTCCAGATCTTATTCTTCAAATACCCAGCCCTTGACTGGTTGAGGGAACAAATTCTGAAGGTGAGGTGGCATTCTGAAACTTAAGCTTGTTTCTGTTTTGATAACATTTTTCCTTAATGGTGTGAGCTACTGGACTGTCTCCCTCCATAAAAGAATGCCTTTCTTTAGCTTTATCTGATGTACTAACATATAATGCATTTATTTTTGGCACACACATTTATTGGCATGTTGACGTCTTTTTTGATACTCTTCCTACCTCAGGACACTCCGTTAATCCACAGTCCTTAAGCAGAGACTATTAAATGCACCACAAAAGAGAAGTCAGGTTAATATTTTTTTTCTTTACCTACAGCAGGGCCATATCTCCCAGACTTCCTTAGCCCTATACAAAGGTTGGTGCCAAGCCAATCTGAATTCCCTTTCAAAACTCAAACCGTGTTTAATGGGAAAGGTATGATTTCATAAGCAGATCCATGCAAGTCTGATGTTGAGCAGACAATATCCCGTAATGATTAACACGTGGCACCTTGGTCCGGTTCACTTCTTTATGCACTTATATCACAGTGAAAACTGCTTAGCAGCTTGCTTGCTGCAATTTAGGGAAATTAGGATAGTCAGATACTCACTGCAATTGTCACAGGCTTTATTGACATTGGGGTCTCTGATTTTTTACAACTTCTTAATATTTTTGGCAAGGGGAGGTGTGAAAGCCTTGTCCTGAGCTCTCTGCAAATCCCTTTCAAATGTTGATCAGAGGAAAGCAGGGGCCAGGCTGCTGGGCTTGGCCTCTCACCAACTGGGTTGACCTCCCCTACTGACCCTTGCCCAACCCCATGCATGCCCCCACCCTCTTGCTTTCAGCCCTGATAAGTGGGTGCTGGCTCCTGTAGGAGCCTTGCCAAAAAGAAGGGCCACCTGAGGCACCTGTGTGTCCTCCAGTGGCCCCAGTGAGGTCGTGGCTTTGAGGACCACCGAGGGCCTTGGGGTCCATCACAGTCCATGGGTCTTCTAGACAATGTCCTCCAGTTCTCTTGCCCCATCATCCACACCAGCAGGCACATAAATGGCCTGCTTGGGCACGGTGACACCAAAGCCTCTTGTCCCTCTTGTCCTTTCCCCGATCCTGCTAGACCCGAAGCCCAGTGACATCCAGCAGAAGCTGTCACTTGACTTCAACACACTTCGGAAGTGGCCCTAGGTCCTGGCTACTGCACACCCCTCAGGAAGATTAAAAAATGTGTGGTGAAGGCATTTATAGCAGCTCAGTTAATTTAAGCACAACGGTGAATGTGAATTGGGGCCTTCCATGTAGAATTTCTTCGTGCCATCAAGCGCACTGTATTGAATTAAAAAATCTGACTTATTAACAAAGGCAAATAATGACAAGCAGATCTTATTATTTTATTGGGCTAGAGTTAAATATTTGACCAATAATGAAAACCTATTTCTAATGGATTTCTCCCTGTCCTCCTCAATAAGTTTCCCTTAAAGTATATATGCATGTGTGGTTTTGATGTTTGTTTTTGCTTAAACTGTGCCTTCTGCCAGGTTTCCTGGTGGTTAGAACAGAAGGAATTTATTAAGAATAATACTTTTTATTTTTTTCAGTGATTTCCACAATGGTATTGGACCAGCCTGTGATGGCATTTGGGTACACTTTGTTCTCCCACCAGTGCCCACCACCAGTGCTGTGGGGACACACAGGGGATAAAGAAGGTGGGGTTGGAGGAGCAGACACCTGTGTCCCTCCCCCCATCCGTTATTATTTCTCTTCACAAAACTACCTGGCAGTAGCTCAAACTGGCAGTGAGATTAGGAGACACCACCAGAAATTGTCTTGAGTGAATGGAGTTGTTGGCAAGGCAGCAGGCCCTCGAGAAAAGCTCTCTTGCACCAGGAGGAGAAAAGAGAAAGCCCTCTTGCACCTTGGTCAGGAAAAGACTAAAAAAAACATGTTAGCAGCATGTATGCTGTCATCTGAAGACCTTTTTAACAGCTTTCTGTCAAAACTCTGCTCAAGCATCCACAGGCCTGTGAGAACAGCTGTACTCCTGAATTAACAGCTTTGGAGGCTCCAGCCCTTCTGCTCAAGTCGTTCTGGGTTTTCAACTCTTACATAAATACTGGAGAAGACCTAGAGACTGGAAAAGAAATGTGGTATAAAGTTAAGGCTTGGAATTAGACAAGGGTCAGGGATGTGGGGCAAATTCTATTTTTATTCATCAAACACTTCAGCTCCACTTGATCTGTCATCGCCAGAATAGCGAGAGTAAAAAGGAATTCCCAGCTGGTTCCCAAAAGGATCTCTGTGTTGGATATGGAAATGGGCACCAAGGGCTGAAGGCTGGTACAAAAGAATTGTTTTTCCCCAGAAAGCCTTGCCCACGCCTAGGGCAAGTGAGCCTCTGGCAAGATCTGAGCATGACATAACTCCCCAGGCATTTGGACACTTCCATCTGGGTTTGCTAGAAAGAAGAAAAGCATCTGAAAGCAAGTAGAGAAAAAGCCACTTACTTTGCTCTTTTGATCCCAGTTTAAGTCCACCCCGCTACTAACATTAACTCATTTTGTGAGAGACTCAGATGAGAACATCGAATCATTGTTGTGTGTTTTTTTGGGAAGGAAAAGCAAGGGAAAGGAGCAGAGATGACACTTGCCTTTCTTGTGCATGTAAACTGCGAGCCTGCTGCTGGCATGTGAGAAAGGAAGTCCAAACATTTCACAAGCAGACAGTCCTAACACATGCCCCGGTGCAGGGCAAGCTTTGCCAATGGCCCCCAAGCCACCAAACAATTCCTAGCTATCGCAGGGCTGACACGCATAAGCCAGCAGCACCTGACCACTCTGATGGGGTCCCTGTTCTGCCCGTGAACTACTCTTTCCACCTCTTGCCACTCCTGATTCCCTTCCTCTGGGCTATTTCCTGACCCACGAGAGTGAGGCCAACACCTTAGTGTTGAAAAACACTGGAGAATCAAAAGGATTAACTAAGAACTGGTTATCCTTGCTAAAGACAACACCGGAGAAAAGCAGCAATCGATTATTGGCCCTAATTAAAGGAAAGCATAAATGAAGCTTCCCATAAGGGTGTCTCTTTCCTTTTCTGTCACTTTCTTTTCCCCGTGTACTGATGTTGGTGGTTTCACGCCTGAGCTTATTTCCTAGCAGTGGATTGAGCAAGCTGAGCCTTGCGTGGTTGTCACTGGAAAAAGGGATGTCACTACCAGGGAGCTGAGGTCTGCTGCCCGGCAGACAGGGGCTGCGGGGCTGTGTCAGCACCCAGAGAAGAGAGACAGGAGCCTGAAAAGCATTTTCAGAGGCTGGACTTTAATGCCTGGCACTGCACACGTGTTTTGCAGGACAGTTGCTTTGAGTTAATTCTGTATGGACTGCTGTCACTGACAGCTTCAGTCTGTGTGCATAGCGGCTTGCACACGTCTGCTCTCTGCGTTCATGGGCTCGGGGTGGTCAGAGGTTAATGGATTTTCAAGCTGAAGTGTTTGTCAGTAGTATTCAGGACGTGGAAACTTGGGCCAGAAACCTTATCAGAGATGAACCATCCCATGCTGTCCTTCCGTGGAAGCCCATGTATTAGCTTTTTAATTTGTTTACCCATCGATAAATCCAGAGTAACACGTTAATGTGCAGGCAATTAATTGGGATGTGCCCCAGCGCAAGGTCACTATGGGATAATAAACCATTGTAGGAATGTCCTTCTGAATGATCTGCTGGCTACCTGCCTGGCTTAATATTTAAAACTACAGCTGCCCTGAGCCTTGCCTAATTCTGGAGGTTTTCCTGCATGAAGAGGAGATGAGGACAGGTTAAGGACCTCCTTGCTGGGTGGGTTGTGGGCACTCAGCTGGGCAGAGGCAACCACAGCAGCACATGCAGCAACATTGCACAAGGCACAGAGCTACTCAGCAAACTTAAAACAACCCAAGGATTTTAAAAGCTCAAGGGGTGGAGGAAAGCAGGGATGTTGCCGCACGGCCTGCTGTGCATAGAGAAGTCTTTTGGCTTTGCTGAAAGCGTGGGACAAGTGAAAGGATCCCAGCAGAGGACCATCAGGGAGCAACTGACCTCTCCTTGCAGCACACCAGCATCAAATCCAACCGTCCTCATGTGGCTGCCCTTTGCACACCTCATTATGCCTCCAAAGCCACATCAGATCTCTGGCATCAGCTGTACCCGAGCAGGGGACAGCCAGGGACAAGGCGTGTGGGCTCCTTGAAGGCAGAGCTGCCTGTCAGGAGGGGCTGCCTTGCAGAACATATTTTTTCAGCTCCGAGGGTGGCCTGCTCAGCCAACCCTGACTATTCCACCAGGCTGCAGAGGCCAACCTGGTATTAATTCACCTCAAAGAGCAGGTTGAAGTCATTAAAATATTTTGCAGGTGGTTCCTTGAATTCATGGTGCAGCTGGATCCAGCCTAAAGGGGAAAAAAAAAAAGAAAAAAAAAAAAGAAAAAAAATAAAATAAAATAAAAAAGAAAGGGAGGAGAAGAGGCAAGTTCTGATGAAATACAAATTAACATAACTCATGGAAGGGAAAGAAAATCTGGTTTCAATCACTACAACAAAGCCAAGCAACACATCAAGCTGGAGAGGAGAGACATCAGACAGGCTGCACCAGGGGTTTTATTGCTTTAGCACAAGTGCTGCTCCGCCACCCCACGAGTGCCCAGGTGCTGCCTCAGCAGCTGGAGCGGTGGCACATCGGGATGCAGGCTCTCCAAGGGCCCCAGGCTGGTGAGGAGCATCAGAGATGGGGAGGGATGCAAAAGGAGGGACAAACCTTTTGTCTTCTTTCATTCTGAGGCCCATGGGGAGGCAGCTCCCTTGGAAAAAGTGGGTTTTGCAGTGTGGTGACCTCAGACATGGAGCATCGGGACTCCCTGTGGTGGTGTCTGCATGGCACGAGGACCTCGCCTGTGACAATACCCACTCAAGAGTCCCATCCACAGGTGGTCTATGGATTTAAACACCAGGGATCTGAAAATATTCATAAGTCCCTGCTCCCATATGGGTCCAGGCTCCAGCTTTAATGCCCCAGCAGAAATCACAGATGTTCAAATCTTGAGTGTTCACCTCAGCCTCTCTTCTGCATGGAAACACTCCAGGCACCACATCATTTCTTGCCCTTCAAGTAAGATCCGCTTGTTTTTTGGGGGTGTGCTGACCAGGGCTGAGCCAGGCAGCCAGTGGGACCCTCACAAGGGACACCCCAGACCTGACCCCTCGGTGAGCTGCCCGTGGGCAGATCACTCACAGCATGCTCTGGCACCCTCTGAGTTCAGCAGTGTCCCGAGATAGGCACAGGCACTGAACATCTTGGTCTTCATCGGGGAGAACAAGTCACACCCCAAACTGACCATGAGGACATTCCCACCCATGTGATGTTGTGCTCAGCAGTAAAAGCTCAGGCAAAGGAGAAGGAAGGGGGAATGTTTGTGGTTATGGCATTTTTCTTCCCAAACAACTATCACACGTGCCGAGGGCCTGCTTCCCAGGAAGTGGCTGCATAACTGCATGCTAATGGGAAGTAGAGAATTGATTCATTCCTCTTTCTGCTTTGCTCGCACACACAGCTTTTGCTTTCCACACCAAAGTGCCATCATGCCACTGCAGGAGTCTTCTCGCCTTCCTTCTGTTTTCTCCCCATCCCACGGGAGGAGGAGGCTGAGTGAGTGGCTGAGCAGGTGTTTGGTTGGTGGCCACTCATCACAACAGCCCACTGGGATGTCAAAGCTTACCAGCCCAGTTCATTCTAAAAAGAGGAAGAGAGAGAAAAATCATGTGAAATAGCAAAAGCAAAACAAAACAAAACCAGCTAGTTTATGAACAAACCTACCACCGCAGAGGCTCTGGTCTCTACCAGACATGTCCCAGGTCAAACCACAGCTACCTGGTCCTGCAGGAGAGCACTGCAGTCTGTGGGCAGGAACACTTTTTTATTTTTACTTTTAATTTCATCTTCAGAAACATGAGTACAGGTGTTGGCATATGGGGTAGACTCTCAACTTGTTGGCTGCCACTGTCACTTCAGTCTAGAGGCAACTGCCAAAACAGTGGAGGCTGTTGCCCTGGCTCTCCTGACATGGGACCTGCTTGTGCCCTCACCTCTTCCCCATCTTTTGAGGGGCCCCAAAGGCACCTGAATTATGCCCATTTATGCCTCATACAGTTTGGAATCCATCGGGTGAGTTTGGAAATACTGACATGCTGATGGAAAAACACCTCTGAGCTGGGACATTTTCTCATTTGGGAAAAAAACAAACAAACAAACAAAACACCTTAAAAAATTACAGATTCTGTTCCTTCAGGATAAAAGCTTATCTTGAGGAAGATGACATCCGTTCATGCTCCCTGGATGTATCACTGCTGAGAAGCACTGTGATTACCTAACGCCAGCCCAGAGCTTGGCGTAACGTCTCTTCACTCAGCCATGAGTAGGCAACTTCTGGTGGTGACAAATGCCTGCAGCTGACATCAATGGTGAAATGAGATGAGAGAGGCAGTGGGCATGGCCAGGGGCCAGACACTTCCCTTGCCCTCCATCAGCAGTTACCTGTGGGCCCATGACATTGGCGTGGCTGTGGTCTGTCCTTAAAATTCACCCCAGCTGTGGTGCACCTTAGCAATGAGAGCATGAGGAGCACCTTCTGCCCAGTGTGAGCCACCAGCATCACAGCATGGGAAGGGAAGGGCTAGGGTGAGCAGGAGGACTTCATGCTGTTCCCCAAGACTTCGGCAGAGCATTTCAAGAGAGGCAGGAGGAGCATCAGGAGGGAGAGGAGGCTGAGAGCCTGGAGGGCGAGGTCGATGGCCCAGCAGACATGTCCCATAATGTGCTGGAAACTGCTGTTCTATTAATAATCATATTGTTTCAGCAAACCCTCGGTCCCAGGAGACCACACTGAATCAGCAGTTTCTTTTCTTTTTTCTTCCCTGAGTTAGTAACCCTGATTGCACAACCAAAGTCAGTCTGCTGCTGCAGCCAGTGGTGGGGCAGCAAGAAATGGATGACAGCAGAAAGTGGGAGGTGGCAGAGGCCAAGCGAGCGTGGCAGTGCATGATCTCTGATACTGGTAGCATGGCCGAGACACTCACTGCCACGTGAATATAGGGAAAAAATAGGGAAATCTGCCACCGGTTCGCAGAGGCTGACATCCAGATGGATATACACGGCAATGTTCCCAGGCAGCCAGGTGCAGGAGAATCAGGCTTGACCACCTGGGTGGGCAGCCAAGGTTGGCAGCTGGAGTTGGGCAGGATCATGGCTTTGCTATTGACTTCCCTGCAGTAGCCAAGTGTAGAACTGGACTTTGAACCCTGGAGCAGTGAGGATCAGGACTATGTGGCTAAAAGACTTTGTGCTGCAGCTCTGCTGTGTGCTGCACCTGAATGACATCCGTCACTATAAACATCCACCTGCAGCCATGCCCAGCCCTTCACCTGGCCCAGCCAGAAGTGGCTTCACACCATTAGAGGTGGGCTGGATGTGAGTCCTCACCCCCTGTGATGGCGATGCCACAAAAGGAGAGCATGCATGGGTGGTTCCTGTGACTCCGCAGATCGGTGGTAACCTCTCCAGCCACACTAATAGCAGGGAGATCCTCTTCCTCTCTGTTGGTGCCAACCTAGGTCACAGCTGCGTGTTTGAAAGGCGAACGCAGAAGTCGATTTCAAAATCCCCACTTATTTTTGGTCTAAGCCTTTTAGAGAGAAAGGCGGCAGGTGCAGAAGCGAGGGTCTCGCTACACCGGGCCGTGCGGGTGAGGACTTCCAGCTGCCTGCGCCCCAAGTAGATGCCATGCTCTCTCCCATGGCCACCGAAAGCAGTGAGGACTCATCAGGGCCATGGACGGGCACACACCTGCCATCGGGGAGGGGACCCTGTGATGGTGGTTCCTCTGTGCCTCAGAGGGGACAGCGGGTGGCAGTGGCAACGTGGGCGCGCAGGACTCTGCCCAGCACCTACCGACGGCTCTCGCCTTACGGCCTGGGTGAGTCACTTCCTTCTGTGCCAGCCCCGGCACAGATTTCGGAGATGGGACTGAGATGTACAGGGCGTGGGTGAGGTGGAGAGGTGGTGGAAATGGTGTCTGTGGAATTGGGTGAAGGATTTTGGGGGCTGGAGAGAGCCTCAGTAGGAGGTTGTGAGTGTCTCTCCTCCATTACACCCTAAGCCCACTTTGGCTTAAGCTGCCCTCACCCCACCATCACTCGCTTGTCCTTACAAAAAGGACTAAAAAGGGGGATGCTTACAAAAGCATCCCCCTGATGCTTTTCCTCCTTGCATTTCAGTCATAAATCACCATATTGGTGCCAATTAGCATGGGGTTTATCGCCATGCAGGACTTCACCTGTCCTCCCAGAGGATGGTTCTTGAAGCTGACATTGAACCAGGGGTCTCCTTTCCTCCTGGAGGAGGTTTACTTGTGGTAGGAGCCAAAGAGCCACTTGGCATGCAACCCTCCTGAAGTGCAAAGATGTTTCATAACTCAGGGCTGAACTTCTTGCAGGACCACGCTCGAGGCTCTGTGGATGTGGTGAGTGAGCAGGGAAGGGCAGCTGAACATCTCAGCTGCAGGAAGTTTTGAGGAACTGTTCAAATTACCACATCAGAGTTCTCACCAGTCTATAAAAACTGAGTGGATAGGAAAAGCATATCAGAAAGCATATCAAATCAGGAGGCAGATACGAAGTCCCTTCAGTTCTCTGTTGCCCCCCAGTCTGACAAGGATCTAGGTCAGCCACAAATGAAAATTAAAGACGGATACGGAGGAGAGGGAAATTCAAGTGATATGAGCACTTTCAGTATTTCAGACAAGATTGGGTTTGCTTCAGCTGCTACTACAACCTTTCAGATAAGTGGTAAGGTTTCTTTTATTAAATGGATTGATGTGGATTTTATTATGAGAAACATAAAAAGGAAATGATGTATTTATACTGACTATTAAATGCTTTTCACAAGAATTATGCTACTAAATTAGCTGACCATTTAAAAAGAGCAGTATATGAAATTGTCCTTTCCAGCCAAAGCTGATGCTGAGCATCATAAAATAGTTCTCTCCCTGTTTCAGAAAATGCCTAATTTCACTGAGTCAAACTGTCATGTCTTAATAGTTAAGATACTGAAAGCACAAGATCCAATAAAAAAGAAGAAAAGTTTATGAATTTTTAGCTGAATATAAATACTTTATTGCTGACTAAATCATTCTATTGTAGAACTAATTAAATCTTTGTACTCTGTTCAAGCTAAGACTTTAAACTCCTCATTACATTACTTTGAAAAAAAAAAAAAACTCAATTAAGAGTAACTTATTGCATGTCTGAAGTAATTATTAATGCTTCAAAAATACTTTTTTTTTCTCTCCTTAAAGGCCAAATTTGACAAAGCAGTCCATTTCTTTTATGCTTTTTGGTGACAATTTGTTTTAAATGTTACAACTTGTTTTCATGTGTTCCGCAGTTCAGGTTGTTATTGATTTCTCATTTGTGTCGATGTGCACTTGCATCACTGTTGGAGCCACAGGTATGCAGGTCCCTGGGGAGGGAGAGCATGTGCTCTGAGCAGCCCTCCTCGAGTGGCAGCCTGGGACAAATAAACGTGATGGAAACGGGGAGTTTGTTGATGCAGAAAGGGGACAACTGCTCTGCTCGTACTGTCACAGGCTGGATTAGGTCCTGACAGAAGCAAGCTGGTTAAACCAGCTAAGGAAAAGGTGCCAAGGGTGTATCACAGTGCACAGCTTGGGTCAGTTCATGGGGCAGAGGAAGGCAGCCTGCAAGGTTCGTGGGACCCAGCAGCCTTGCAGGGTTCCCTGCCACTGGAAAGTATTGAGGATTTAGAATGGCCAGGCCTAAAATGGCTGGAAACAAGCAGAGTTTGTAATGGGAGAGATGTGAGAGGATGTTTGTCCTACTTCTGTTGATTTTTAGAGCCTCGAAGCCAAAGAAAGCCATCCAAATGTTGTGCTCGGACTGCCCTTTGCATTTACCTGCTGCTGCTGACGGTCGGCCAGGGGCTGCTGGCATACAAAGGTAATGCTTCCACCTACTGCAGCCTTGGCATCCAAAGGAGCTTTGCTGGGTGCTCTGGGAGTGCATGGGTGAGGGGGGTGAGCATACAGACAGTCAATCTATCTGCAGGAAGCCAATCCCCAACCCATACATGTGCTTTGCATCTCCCCTGGGTCCAAACGTCTGCACCCCTGGCTGCAGCCCAGACCAGCATGTGAAAACAGCCTCCTGGTCACCCGTTGGTGGTACTTAACTGCACGGGTACCATGGAGCTGCTCTGCTGGCCAGCCATTTCCCAGCTGGATCAAGCAGGGAACATTCACTGCATGGATGTTTTGTTTCCTCAGTGTTTAAGATGGAGGAGGAGATGTTGAAACGTCAAGAAAATAATGTGTCCTATGCAGAAGGGGTGCTGGGAAGGTCCTATGCCAACAACCTTCTTTTGGAGGGGGACGTGCGACATGAAGAAAACTGGAGGAGAAGCATAGAAGAAGAAATCATCATCATTAAAAACAGCAATGCAAACTTGGTGACGATGATGAGCAACATCAGCCTGGTTGCAGGTATGGCTCCATTTCTCCATGCTGGCTGTTCAGTGGGGAGACCTGGTTCTTCTGCACCACCAGCAAGTCTGGGCCAAACCAGGGAATATCTAATTCTGAAGGAATAACCTGGGCAATATTTGGTCTTCCTGTGAAGTAGTTAGCAATGCTCCAGTGCCCAGGGTCGGATGCTGTCCATGAAGCTGGTGCAGCTGGAGAAGCCAGAGCACTGCCATGTGCTTCACTTGGCTCCCCCTGCAGCTGTGTGTGGGGCTGAGGGCTGCTCTCCTCTCCTGTAACTCAGTGCCCTCCAAAAAGCTGCTGTCTTCAGCCCTGACTTATCAGTATGTCCTTTCCTGAGTAATGACTAATGAAAAGTATCCATTAAATATTTATTTCAGGGCCTCCTGGACGCAAAGGAGATCCTGGTCCACCAGGTATGTAGGTAGATGAGCCATAAGAAACTTTTCTCTTTTTTTCTTTTTTTCTTTTTTTCTTTTTTTTCTTTTTTTCTTTTTTTTTTCTTTTTTTCTTTTTTTCTTTCTTTTTTTCTTTCTTTCTTTCTTTCTTTCTTTCTTTCTTTCTTTCTTTCTTT
>NC_048899.1:30275449-30284094 GCF_011077185.1 Oxyura jamaicensis | reverse complement strand
TTCTTTCTTTCTTTCTTTCTTTCTTTCTTTCTTTCTTTCTTTCTTTCCATAAGGGATCTAAGCTGAGGATTTGGGATATCAGTCACTAGACCCCTATCCTACCAAATGAGGCCTGTCTCATCTGATGATCCACAGGAGCCTCAGCTTGCCCAAGACAGTTCAAGGAGATTTTCCCTATCCCTGCTCTGTGGGGCCCCAGACAAACAGCGCATGTAGCGAGCAGTGACAGACCTGGGACCTTGTCCACCCTGTCCTTGGGGGAATAACTACATGGGCTTGGGAATGAGCTGGGAGCAAGAGCTCTCTGCACAAGCACAAGCTTCTGCACTGGGTCCCTGGGGGTGTCAGGTGGAATTGCACCAGCTGCAGGAGATAAATGTCTGCAGACTGTGAGGATGCAGCAAGACCTGATCTCATGTTGGCTCTGCTTTTAGCAGAGGTTGGACCAGGCAATTTCCAAAGAAACTGAGGTTTCTGTGATCCTGTAATGATGATCTAAGATGCACCCCTTGTTAGGTCAGGTCTGTATCTCATCCATCCCTAGTTCTTGGCTATGCTGATGAGCTTTGCTGAAGAAAAAAAAATATATAAATATATTTTTAAAAAATCATCTTTTTCATATCTTCCTGGCTGCGTTCAAAGCATTGGAACACAATATCCAGCCAAACACTCTTACTATTCTTCAGAGCCCAATAGCTCAGGGCTTTTTCAGGGAAGATCTCCCCAGAGGTCCCTGTGAGTGGGCGGTCAGCAGGGTTTGGCGGGGGGACAGCTGGCCCCTGCCCAGCACGCACTCAGCACAGCTCCACAGACCTTGCTCGAGTGCCTGCCTTCACCTCTGCCAGCTGAAGATTGGCCTCAGTGGTGACCGAAGGCACATGCACAAAGGATGATTAAAAAGTTCACCTCTTCTTCTTGCTCATTATGGTGAGTAGATGATGTGTATCAGCTGATAGATGTGTTTTACATCTCAGGGCTACGGGGACCACCAGGGACTAAGGGAGACCGAGGAATCCAAGGTAAGGCTTTTCTGACACCTGAATCACTTCTGTGGATGAGCATAACGTGACTTTATGGATGATTTTATGGGCAATCATGTCCTCAGTTAAGATGTAAGTTAGTAGGAATGTCATTGGAAGTGAAGAAATAAGCCTATGTAAAACTAGTGTGAACAAGAGCAAAACTTAACTGGAAAAAAAATCTTGTCTGAAAAAATTGTCTTGCCCTCTGCCTCTGGCACTGCTCTCAGGTACACGGAGAGCAGCGTTTGGCTCATGCTGTGTGGCCTGCTGCTGCTGCTGTTTACTAGGTATGATATCCACTGCAGCATCAGAAGTGTGGTGTTGTCCATGCAGGCTTACAGGGACTGCAGGGCACGAAGGGGAGTAAAGGAGATCCTGGCCCTGCTGGCCCAAGTGGTGAACCTGGAGTAAGAGGAGAAAAAGGAGAGATGGGGCTTGCAGGTAAGGCTTCTTCACTGTCTCAACACTTTTAAGATTCTCCCATGTATTCCTATTTAAATCGGAACACCAGATGAAGTGTTCATAGGTCCCATATTTCATAAAAACAGGACTTTGGGGTTGATCTGGAGGGATCTCATTTTGTGTTGTGCTTCAGAAAAGCTCCCAAAGGGGGGAAAGGAGACCTGCAAAATGTTGACTCTGCACCATGGAAGTCTCCTCATAGAGTGACCTTTGCCTAATGAAAGGCACAAATATTCAATTATCAGCACATCACAGATTTAAGCAGCAATGTTTACAGTAGGATTTTCATGGTATAATACAATACAATATAATTTATCTACAGAAGCACACGGATGTTAGTTTTGACTATAGTAAAACCTACTTCTGTTAACTTTATACACTATTTAAGCCTTTTTTACACCATAAGTAGGAGAGTTATGCACCATTTTCTCTCCTGTGCAGCACACATTAGTGGGCATCTCCCAGATAACCAAAATTCAACAGTCTCAGGTAGGCTGCACCCAGAGAGGAAAGGCTGAAAGCAGCATAGCAAAAGAAAGCAGATGCATATGGTGCAGATAAGGGAGGACATTTGCACAGGTTGGCTAGAGATTCCTCAGAAGGAAATCACCAGAACCCACCACTCTGGGCCAAACTTTGGTGCTGGGGCAGCTGGAAGGAGGTGCTCCACTGCCTTCAGAGGCAAATCTTTGTGTTGCATTGATTTTGTTTTGTTTGTTTGTTTTTAATTTACACGCACGTGCTGTGCTATTTGGTAGGTGTCCAAGGACAAAAAGGTGAAATGGGCCAGAAGGGAGATCCAGGGCCCCCTGGACCCGTGGGTCCTCCGGGAAAACAGGGAGACCAGGGACTGCCAGGTTTCAATGGTAAGTGCAGAGGACGCAGCACAGCTGACATATGCTGTGCTGGAGGGCTGCCCTGGCTGAAGCATTTGGCTAAGTCCCGCTAGCACTGATGCCAACATTTTGTTACAGGTAGCATGGGGGAGCCTGGACGTCCTGGGCAGAAAGGAGAGGCAGGTAAGCAGCACGGAAGGTGCAGTTTCTTCTAGGAATAGGAGACTAATCTCTTTAAGATGGTGTGTCATGACAAGAAAAGCCGCAGCCAGGATAGCTCCCAGCATGGATAAGATATGATGATTAGATGGAGAAACCATGCCAACGTTGTACAAACCCGTCCTGCAGCCAAACCCTACTCAATGTGCAAGAAAACAAGAGGGAGAGGAAGGTTTTGTACCATGGAAGACCACGTCCTTCCTGACGTGTGCATGCATGGTTCTTTGGAGAGAACCACTGTTTGCTTTGCTTTCATAGGGATAACTCAGCCTGCACGGCATGTGGGTCAGTGACAGAGCTATCTTTTGTTTTCCTCCTTCGTGTGTTGCCTGCATTTCACACATGCTGTTGTTCACCCTCAAGGTTCGGCTGGAGAACAAGGCCCCCCAGGAGCTGCTGGCCCCAGCGGCAGACCTGGCCAGAAGGGGGAGAAAGGGGACCTCGGGCCCAGAGGTAGTCCAGGTACAAAGCTACCAAAATCCATTACCCACTGCCCTTCTGCACTGGCCTCTCTTTGCGTGATAGATTTACTTTCCCGGACTTGTTTTTACTTTCAGGAATGGCAGGCAATGCAGGACTCAAAGGTGAAAAGGGAGACAGTGGATTAGCAGGTAAAGGAGCATTGCAGGAAGAGGTCTCTTCAGAGGCCAGCTTGGAGCACATAGCCCAGGCTTTTGCTTTGACCTTCCACCTGAGGAAGTCCACCTCTGTACCATGAGCACCCAAAACAACAGAGTAATGTTCTGCTGCACAAACCTATTCCGGTGTATTTCCTTTTTAACTCTGAATGTATGTAGTGCACACAGCCTCTCATCTCCATCAGGTTCAAGTGCTGCACCCTCCTGCACTCCTGGGTACCCAGATGACAGGGAGCCACCTGGCCCAACGTTACATGTTTGTCTGGTGAACCTGAGGTTTTGTGCCCAGGCTCTCTGTGGTCAGCAAGGACCTACCTGGAGGTGGGGTCTCTCTGCCAACAGTGGAGTTTAGGATGTGATACAAATGACCTGAAATCCATCTACTACCAAACACAACTCTTTTTATTTACGTCTTTATTTTCTCTACTGATGAGGTCTGCCATGAGTACAGTGGGAAGTAAGACACCAGCTTCAGGAATAGATGACTGTAGTATAAACAGCTAACCTGGACTGGGTGAAACCAACCCTAAATGATAGTTTGCATAAACTTCTTTAATTGTATAAATATCTGTTGTTGGTGTTTTTTTTTTTTTTCTTTTCATTATCTTAGGTATTCCAGGGCAAAAAGGAATAAAGGGAGACCAGGGCCCACAAGGTAAATATTTTTCTGAAAGAATTACTTATTCTGATGATGATTAAGCACAGTACTTTAGATGTCACTTCCCAGTTCTCTGCACCAATGTGAAATGCTTTTCACACTGCTTTTCACACTGTTTCTTTGGCAAGGAAGAAAAACAATGACTTTTTTTTTTTTTTTTTTTGCTTTCCACACAGGCAGCCCAGGCCCAATTGGGCAAAAAGGAAGCAAGGGAGATCATGGCAGTTCTGGTCTAAAAGGAGTAAAAGGAGAAAAAGGAGACCGCGGACTTCCAGGTAAGGCTGTTTGCCAAGGGCTCTGTGGAGCTGAGGGAACATTTGGGTTTAGGATTGTACAGCACGGCCTGGCACAAGCTGCTCTGGGGCACTTTTTCAGGAGCAACTCGACAGATAATCAGTCTTCCCAGGAGGTGAATGTGAGGAGTATCACATTCATACCTTGGGAGTCTTGCTAAGAGATATGCAAGTAAACAGCTGCATTGTATTTTCTCAAATCCATGTCCAGAGACATCTTGCAATGTACTGTGCTTCTGGGATTTACGTGGTGGTACGGAAGAGAATCAGCAACACAAAGGCTATTTAGGCAGCACCTAGAGAGCAAACCCCATGATACAGATCTTCCTGCAAATACTTTGAGAGATACTGTACCTGCTTCTGGAGAGCCCAGAGGCTCAAGAGATGTCATTTTACAGTTAGTGGGAATAAGACATATCTCCCAAGAGTAAGTGGATGGGGTTTTGTAAACTGATCTTTTATTGGGCCACACATTAGGAAAACTGTGGCATGTATTATCCTACTTTTCTTGCCATGCTGTTGTCACATTCCTTTCACATATCCTCAGTCACTTCAGAAGGTCCCTTCCACATGGAGACAGAGACCTCTACCCATCTGTGACCCATCCAATTACTCAAAAAAAAAAAAAAAAAAAAAAAAAAAAAAGGATTTTTCCCCAAGCAGCAGTCAAATATTTGCTTGTTTTTCAATTTGGAACAGGTTCTCCAGGAACAAAAGGCAGCAAAGGTGAACAGGGAGCAGGTATGGGACTTTATCTTCTATTGCTTGACTTTGGCATTAAAGCTACTTTTGAGATCAAGACCAGTGGGTCTCCTGCACACATAGGTTAACCTGCCACACAGCTACCAGAACTGAGGGGTCTCAGCTGAAAAATTTCACTGAGCTGCAGCCTCTGGAGCCAGGACAGGGCCTTGAATTGTTCAGATCTGAGCTAAAAACTTCAGGTCCCACCCCAGCTGCAGCTGTGGAGATGGGAGCATTCTTCTGGCTTGGGCGGTCACTGCTTCCATCTCTGAAAGTGCTTTTAGCATCCCCACCCATACATTTAGTACAGTTATTTTTCTCTTCCAATCCATCAGGTGGCTTCAGCAACTACATACGAATCGCGGGTGGTGGCAGCAGGGGTCGCGTGGAAATCCTTCATAACCAGTCCTGGGGAACAATATGTGACGATGGCTGGGATTTGCAAAGTGCCTCTGTGGTCTGCAGGATGCTGGGATACAGCTCTGCCATCAGCGCCTTCACTGCTGAAGAAGGTGAGTCCGCAGCAACCCCCCAGGCTGGGCTGCGAGGCAGGGGCTGCATGACTCGTCTGGCACAGGAGGTATCACACACCCTGCAAGCAATGGGAGAGCAAAGAGGATGGCTTCAAAGGGACAGCTCTGTCCCCTTGGGACAAGATAGCTGCATGTCAGGTGCTGCCTCAACTGTGCCCAAAAGCTGGCTTTCCAACACACCAACCATGCAACCCAACACATGCCCGCAGCCCATGGGGTTCCCTTTAGAAAAGTGCATGCTACCATTTCATCTGTACATCAGTGACTGTTTTTTTGTTGTTTGTACTTAATTTTCTTAATTCCTCTTCCAAAGGCACTGGACAAATTTGGCTTGATGACGTGAATTGCATAGGGAATGAAGAGTCAATTTATGAATGTGGAAAATCCAACTGGGGCACGCACAACTGCTCCCACGGTGAGGACGCAGGGGTGGAGTGTATCTGATGCGACCCAGGGCTGCCCCCGGAACCACTGCCTGCCGAAGTGCTCTGCAGGGCTCCTCGTGTCCATACCGTCAAACCAACTTCTGCAGGCTGCGCTTATAATGTCTTTACTAAACATGTTGACAGAGAAAGCTGATTTTTCGATGAATCAATAACAATCACAAGGCCTATGGATAACCTGAGACATCCCAGCTGTCACAAAATATCTGGAGCTCAGACACACGAGTGAGTTCACAGCTTTGCCAGCCAGCTGACATCAGCCCACGTGTAGAAGCTCACACGTGTGCCCTCTCAGTCCGCAGAGCAGGAGAGCTGCTCCACTTGGGCTCGGTGCAGGGAGAGAGAAAAGGACAAGACTGGGGAAAGAAGCAGTTACTGCAGCTTAGCTGGCCCAGTACATCTTCATCACAGTGCAGTTGTGAACCTGAACCTAAAAACCTCAGTAAAATGCAAGTACCCAAGACAGCAGGTGCTCAGAAATCATCAGGTGATCTATCTGGAGTGCAAACACAAAGATTCTCCAGAGGAAATGATGATCAGAGGTTAAAGTGCCATCATCCACGTGCCTCACCATCCTGGTTTAGCACAGACCTGGTGTTTGACCTTGGCCAAGTCCCCTGCCTTCTCTGTCAGCGTTTCCTAACCTGCCCGCAAGAACAAAACCCTTACCTTATCTGGTGTGTAGAAGTAAGTGCTTTCAGATCTTTAGAAATTAGATGATCCACTAAAACAAAGGGATGATGAATAAAAGCAATAATGGGAAAGTACCAGCTAATTAAACTTTCAGAGTGAAAATATGGTCCCAAAATCAAAAGCTTCTGCCTTAAATGAAAGTCTTATACAAGTCTGAGATAACAGCTGAAAGGCTCCTTTTTCTTCTGTCCTAAAGCTTTTTCATCAGCACTGGGCATTTGGCAGGTGACAAGCAGCCTGTGTATAAATAGCTGTGTACATTGCAGCACCCTGCTTGCAGACCTTTTATTTAAAATATCAAAAATGGATGTAAGCAACCCCATATCTCTGCCTTTATGTTAGTCATAACTGCACTTGTTTACACAGTTTCAAAACTCATTTTTGGTGCTCACAAATCCAGATATAAGTGGAAAAAACAAGCACTGCTGGTAAGAGCAGCAGACAATGGGACATCCAGGAATGATGTTGAGTGAAGAGACCCAGCACCACACAGTGCTGCCTGCAACAATGCTGTTTTGACCTAGAGGAAATGTTTGGTCCAGGGTCTCAGGCCTCAAGGAAGTCTGGAAAATCCCAGAAGTTTTCCACTATGCACTCTGGTGCCTTTGACAGCAGGAAAATGAATAGAGACAGTTATCAGTCCTGGCTCCAGTTTAGAGGAAGCAAAGAGCATCTGCAACCTACAATGGATAAAACCTGACAAAGGACAAATATTGCAGATTTGGTGGAAATAGACAGCGGCTCATCTGCATGAGAAGAGGCAAGAGCTTTCTGTTCTGGTGAGGAGCCTGGTCAGCACTACCAGCACGCTCAATACTCACACTTAAGCTAGCAGCTTCTGCAGGCTCTCCCACAGCGCTGCTGAACCTGTGTGGGCTTTTTTTTTTTTTTTTTTTCTTTTTTTTTTTTTTTTTTTTTTTTTTTTTCTTTTTCTTTTCCTTTTTTTTTTAGTGACAGTATGTAAATGAAGCATTGCTACTGTTAGGAAATAAAGGATTTATAAGCCAAATATCTTGTCACATCAGCAGGTGCTGCTTACACTCCCATTTTCTCTATTATTTCCTCACTACTACTACTACTACTACTACTACTACTACTACTACTACTACTACTACACTAGGGTATGTTCCTCTCCATTTTTAGGCTAAATGCTGAGGCATTCAATCTGAACAGGCAAAACTGCCACCTAAAGTAAATTCAACACATCCCCACTGGCGACCCTTTGGCTGACTTAAATCCCCATAAATCTCATTTCTGGAGAACAGGCACCCAGAAAATAACTATTGTGCCAGGATTAAGGTGAGGACGCCAGGGGCTAGATCTGTATGACCAGGGCAAAGGATGCCATAGCCCAGCCTGTCTGCTCCTAAGCACAACAAGGACAGCTTGAACCCAAGCTGCTGTCCAACAGTGACCAACCCAGTGCAGATGTGCTCACACCAGTACAGTTCATTCTGGTCTGGGAAGGGAAACAAGCATCCAAGCAGAAGGGTCAGGACTGGAACTTGTGTTAATATAACCATGCTGGTGAAACCAGATCTTGGCAGGAAAACAAACATTGGTTTCATAAAACCACTGTGGTGTGTTCAGTGCACAGGGGGAAGTCCATCCAGCTGGGCAGAGAATTGCGGGCACAAAACCATGCAAGCTTTTGGCTCTCATGCAAGAATCAGAAACACAATGGCTCCTGCCTGCTAAAGGAGAACATGTCAGAGCCAGAAGAGAAGAACCAAGCCTAGTGCAGGATGTTCCACGTGTAAGAAGTAGGGTTTCGTGGCCAAATCACACACTGTGTCAGTCCATATGGATCTGTTTGAAGAAGCACTGGCCAGCCGAGAATAAATGGTAAAGGATGCTAGGTGGTGGCAGCATGGTTTATGTCTGATCCTCTTATGTCTAAAGCAGGGTGAAACCAGAAAGAAGTCTCTAACGTGGCCACTAAAGCACTAATAAATTTCTTGTGGTTTCCACTGGAGGTAGATAGGTTGAAGGAATCAGGGAGGCTGTGAGCCTGTCTGCTAGGGTGTAGCCTTGCTTTCTTAAAAGCCAGGAGTCCAAGTGCCAGGAAAAAAAAAAAAAAAAAAAAAAAAAAAAAAAAAAAAAA
>NC_048899.1:30226095-30275349 GCF_011077185.1 Oxyura jamaicensis | reverse complement strand
AAAAAAAAAAAAAAAAAAAAAAAAAAAAAAAAAAAAGCCCACCTTTAGGAGATTCACAATTCACATTAAATTATTTGCCCTTCATTCAGATTGCAGCCAGGCAGCTCCTCACCTGGTCTGAATCGTCTTATTCTGTGTTTTGCTTGAGGCAAGAAAAGCCCCTATTTAACTCCAGAAAAAAGCAAAACGTACAAACAAAACAAAAACAAACAAACAAACACTGCTCTCTTTCAGAACCTCTGGACAAAACCAGCACAGGGAAGGCTGAGTTTCCCTGACACCAAGCGCTGTGCCACGTAACGCTCTGCAGAGCCGCGAGGGCACTGGCTGACCATGCAGACACCGTGGCATGGCCAGGCCTGGCCTGAGCCAGGCCTCACAGAGACCTGAGACCCGGCCACGGCTGAGAAAGGCTTATTATTGATTAAAGATGCTCCTTCCCGACACTAAGGGGAGCTCAAGGGCCACCACCCACTCCACTCCTGCTGTGCGTGGGTGATGGCAAGGGACACAAAGGTGTTTTGCTCCATTTGACAGGCCAATGGCACACATGCTCAGAACCTGAGTGGCTCAGTCAAAAGGGGTGAAACAAGCCATGGAGGTTTCCCAGTCTGCAGTGAATCAAGCTGTGGTCCACCGGTCCTCCCAGAATTATATTTTGAAAAAATAAAGAGTGAAAAAACGTGTGATTCATTCACATGTGTATTATGTTCTGAGAGATTGCTGGGCATTCAGGACAGTTTTCAAGTTTTTCTCTCCACTAAATAACTAAAAGCCTCTTTTTTTTAAGGAAAATAAATATCTAATTTTGCTTGTACTTCAGAGCTGCCTCCTTGGAGGGCCGCAGTAGAGAGGGCACATGGCCACATGGGTCTCCCCCAGCCTCACCACTGCGAGGACAGGCTACAAAGCCCAGCGATGGCTCTTCGAGCCTGAAAGCCAGTAGCAGGCCACCCAGGCAGCAGGTCTGGAGTGCGTTTATGTCCCCTGTGTCTGCCTCTCCAGTCCAAGGGAAGGTCCATCAGGGTAGGAAAAGTGGCACAAGTCACCACATGGTAGTTGTGGAGGAGTGGAAAGCCTTTCTGTATACAAAAACACGTAGTCATGAGGTGCAAAGGCTGCCTTGCACAGCTACACCATGTCCTTCACCCAGCTCAGTGCCATCGGTCCCATATTTTGGGACACCCAGCTAATGGGTCTCACTGTCCCACGACAGCTAGCTATAACAGCTAACAAGGAACTGTACAGCTTTGCTCATCATTTCTTCCCAGAACCAATTAAAAAGATTCAGTTATGCAAAATGTAATTACACTCTCATGGATAAAAGGGATACAATTAATTAAAAAGGAATACTTTCCCTTAGGATTGCTGTTATTTCCAGATGCCTGTCCCTGACCAGTTCTCATGATCTGAAGAGATTTGGAGTGGGGAGAACTGAGAGGCTAGGGTACTTTGTTTCCCTATCTCAGTAACCCACATGCATTTCTGAGTTAAGTTAGTAAGACTCTTGAACACATATTTTATCTGGAACCCTAAAACATTATTTCTAATATATCTCACACCATTTTCTCCATTTTTTTTCAAGGAACTTAACATTTCATAGAGGGTCTCTGGCACCAAGATGGGACTTCTGTCCTTTTGGCGGAAAAAAAAAATATCTTTCTTTCAACTGTGAAGGCACAGGGAGCAGCCAGAGATAAAGGGTTGAAGCTGTGGCTGAAGAATTTACTAAAATCCACAAGGAAGCAGTTATAGTGAAGTTTCTGATCTTCTGTCTCTTGGGAAGGCCCCAGGCAACACCTCCTCTAAGGCAGGCCAGATCTAGAAAGCTCAGCTCTGCAGTGAGGTGCAGATTTCATGGCTCCAGAGCTTTAGGCTGCAGAGTAACCTGCCAATGTATTAATAAATTGAGGGTATTTATTTAACAATGTCTCAATATTGGCATAACTGTCAAACCACACAAAATAAATAATAATAACCTTCAGGTTAAAAATGGAGTGTGGTAAGAGGCTGAATGCAATTTTTAATTTTTTGTGGGCTCAGCAGAAGTCACACACCATTCAAAGTACCACCCAGGCACATTGACATCACAGAGAGGTTGAAAACCAAAATGTGTCTAACTATAAAAAAAAAAAAATCTTCTGGTTTTAAAGACTTGAGTTGATATTGAATGCATCCAGTACACAACTCACCTTAGCAAAATTATTGATAATTCCAGCTGAAAATGTAAAAAGACAATTTAATTTGGTTCACAGCTAAGAAGTTGTTCTGTCTGAGGGTTGCTGTTGTTCTTTTTTAAGGTACATTAAAGCCATCACATTAAATGTCAAGTGTAATGGAGGAATGACTTCTCTGCTCATAGTAGAGAAGTAAAAATTTGAAAATGCATGCTGGACATATCTAAATCACAGAATCACAGAATTTTCTAGGTTGGAAGAGACCTCAAGATCATCAAGTCCAACCTCTGACCTAACATTAACAGTCCTTATCTTGTAATATATGGGTCGCTAATTGTATTTTCATCCCTCTAAAATCTGATGTTGGAAGGCAGCATCTAGCCTCAAAACTGTGAGGTATTTTCTTCTGCCTCCTTTGGTCCAGAACTGGTTACAGATCTGTCGGCTTCACCTAGTTACCTCTCTTCCCACTGGCTTCCCAACCACCCATCCTGTGCAGTGCGTGAGCCTGAGCTGCAAGCTTCTGCTCCGAGCACAGGGGCCAGCCTGGTGTAAAGCTGGAGTGCAGGCAGCTGCTCTGCTGGGACACTGAGCTGAATGCAACCCAAGGTATTTAAGCAAACTGTTAGTGGTAGTTCCAAATGATTATCCATTTATTTCAGTATTTGTCTTTTTCAAATGTGACCTAAAATCTATAAGTAATTAGTTATCGTAGTGGCTACAGTATCACAAAATCCTTCTCTTCATTTTTTATTCAGATGGAGCTGCAATTCCAAAATAATTCCAGTCACACCAGCCTTCAAAGGTCTAAATGGGGAGTAAGGGGGGGTGATGCCTTAATATCTTCGAGATTTGCAAGTATATTTGAGGATTTTCTGGGGATTCAGTGCAAGATGAAAAAAAGAGTTTTGCAGGCAAATGGAGGAACTTGTGCCTCCAGTTCAAAAGGAAAGATATACAAATGTAGGAAGATTTAAATGTTAAAGTGCTAAATAAACATTGCTATTCAACAGGAGTCTTTGTCTTTTGAATCCTAGGTTAAAACTACTTCACAGGGACTATAAAAGCTCCTTGCTCTCCTTTGTTGAAGCTAAATGAATTTTAGCAGTGTAAGTTCCAGAGCAAGAAAAACTGTTACTTAAAACTCCTCACGAAACATCCAGATGCCACACTGGGGGTAGGCAGGAGATGCCTTTTGGAGCTGTTAGATAAATATGCCATGTGAATAAGAAAATAACACACAAATTGCATTTATTCTGGGGCCATTTTGTGATGTTTTGTATAAATACTCACAAGGAAGTGGCAATATGAAGGTGCTGGTTCCATGCCATCAGGGTATCGACAATGCAATGACTGCTCTACAATGACCTTGTATTTTGCTACCTTAGGAAATCCTGCTGGAGTCAATGGATTCAGAGGGCTTTCAGGCTTGGGCTATAAATCACTCAAGAGACGAATTACTGCCTTATTAGAGCAGCTTCATAACTGTAATTCCAGATAAATGCACTATTAGCCTGATCTCTTCTGATAACATGCCAACAGGAAAAAAAAATAAAAAAGTCATCTCCTGCTAAGCTCACTGGCTATTCAAAGGCATTGCAGCAAACTTCCACAGATGTTAAGGCCAGCAGGACCATTATATTAATCCCATCTGACCTTCTGCATGGTGCAGGGCAGAAAAACACACCTGGGAGTTTCTTCATTATCCTGAAACTGTGGCTTGTTTTCTAGGAAGGTACCTCATCTTGGTTTGAAGATATCTGAAAGAGAGAAAACAGAATAAGAAACCTGAGAAACCTGATAAACCTCCCACCCACTGCCCAAGCTGGGACAGATGGACAAGAGACCTTGCTGACTGCTCTAGCATTGAGCAGTTGGGTGAAATAATGGGAGATGACTGCTGTCATTAAAATGCATTCTGCATGGAGCAGTGCTGGTGACTTGTCTGTCAGCCTGGTGTGGTCAGCTCTGTGCCCAGAGAGGTTTTGCTGGGCAAGGAGAGAGCTGCTCTTTCCTCCTCACTGTGTTTTTTTGGTCCTCAAATTCATTCAGACAGGGTTCAAGAGAGAGCAGGGGTTTTCCTTAATATGGTTAACCCCACCTGCCTGGAACAAGCCCGCAAACAGATTTTGGAAGAGCTATTGTACCAGGCAGGAGGCACATCTATACAGGGGTGCAACCTCCCTTGCTGGAGCTTAGGGAAAAGATGAATGCACGGCACATGCCAGGCTGGAAGTACCCTTGCTGGTTTTACTCATGTCTGGCATCAGAAAGGGAATTACTGGAAGCTTTTTGTCATGGCAGCTGAGGTTTGTGTGAGCACTGGGACTCTGCCACTGCTCTGATGGTGCAGTAGCTCTGACTTTAAAAGAGGTGCTCTGACTTTACAGAGTGGCAATGAGAGAAGAACAGTGGGGGGTGGAAGACCCTCAACACACTTTTGAGGCCCTCCAGTCCTTTTCTGGGTGGAAATGAGATCAAACTAAACTTAAGTGGCACTGTTTGCGTGAGTAACAGCTAAACCCAATTACCCAGAGCCCTGAGATGAAGATCCCAGGGCTAAATAACAAGGGTGTATTTTCCAGACATGGGTAAAGACTGTTGACTCAACTTGCAGGGCTATAAAATTTCTCCAGTAACAAGCAGGGACAGACTCCTATAGCAATGCTGGAGGGAAGGGAAATACCCTGTCTCTATGAATCTAGTTATTTCAGTCAGCCTTCAAGAGCTACACAACACCGTAAGTGGATCTGTCTGCGGTTAGCGGATAGATGGGCGGAGGATGTACACCCTTCGCTTTTCCTGTGTATATAGTCCAAAACTGTAAGATTAAGGGTGGGGAAGTCCCCTACTCCTGGTTCATTTTCTTTATAGGCCCTTTAGAAGGCAAGCTGTAAGAGGATGGCAGGAGAAGGGAGAGAAGCATCTCTCTTCACCATGGGCTGCTGTGCCCACAGTGCTCTGGGCTCTCTGACTTTCCAACCCTTGGCCTGGGAAATGTGAAAAAAAAGCCACTTTTTCAACATTTTCTCTTTGTTGCTCCTGGTTGTGCAGCATCACTTCCAATTACCGGCTAGCATGTCAGCTGCGGCCTGCTCCTGCGTGACGCGCGGTCACCCCGTGGGACAGGCGCAGCCTGCTGAGGCTGCCAGGATAAAAATGTGCGGTCTGTGCAAACATGTGGGGCCCAGCTCAGAGAGGGGGTCTTGGGTGACAAGACTTCAGCAAAAGGCCTCCAAGCATCACCCAGCATGGGGGACGGAGCAGGGAGTGGTGACCTGGGTCATATCTGCAGCTGGTGGAAATCAACATCGCTCTGTTGATATCGGGGGAACTGCATGGATTTGCTCATGCTAAGAATGCAGCCCTTTTTTGTTCATTTTTGTTTTCTTCCCAGCTCTCAAACACTGCTTAAAAGCTGTTATAATTATATGCTACCACTTCAGTGGTTAATACATTTCACACATGCCAGTCCACTCTTCTTCCTCCAGTATCATCTCTACCACACTTCCAATAACATTGCTTTGGGGCAGGGACACTTCTCCAATGCTGAGGCGACTCCTTTGGAGGTGACTCCTTTGTATGTGTTTGGTGTAGGCTCACACTACCATCAGCCACACACATACTTAAAGTGACAAAAGGTTCATGCGATGAGCTGTTGAGGCTCACATAAGGCAGCAATAACAGGAGCATGTCCAGCCACTGCAGGTCTCCAGTCTCTGAAGGATTTTGAAGCACTTTGGGCCACACAATCCCCCTTACGTGCATTTGTGTAATCACCCTTTTGCATATAAGCATGCTGTTGCTTTTGGGCAGGCAAACAGCAAGAAGAGTAGCCCCTAAATGAGAGCAGTGGGAAGGATGAGCCCTTTCCTTTCACAGCAAAGCTTTGCACACAGAATGAAAGACAGACTTCACATGTGGCATTAGATGATAAAAACTCATCCTCCATATGAGGCCCCATGACAAATTAAACATGCTGTTGTGCAAAGGTTTTAAAGTGAGCATCCCTTGAGAGATTCCCAAATTTATCTCATCCAGAGAGGGGTAACACCAGAAGGGTAAGGGGTACAATGGCTTTTAGCCCCCTCACATGCTCACTGGACTATGAGCATGTCTTTAGTCTACACTTTCTTTATCCCAGAAACTCCAGATGGAAATCCCACCAGGATGGTTTTTTCCAAACAGCTTTATGTATGCAACAGGGAAACAGCATAAAGGTTCTTTTAGGGGAAAAGATCATAAAATTCATATATATGTTCCTCATGGAGACACTTTGGGGCCATTCTGCTGAAGAAGGAATCTTCTGGCTGTGTTGAAAAGGTACAAGCAGTTTCTAACTGGAATTTTATCCAGTCTCAGAAAGCTAAGATAAGTGAAACAAGGAGAGAAATGGCTGTAGGAACGCCTTGTGAACACCATAGCTGTGCTGGTCTGCAGGTGTTTCATGTGAGCTAGATAATAAAAGGAGGATTGCACTTTTATTAATCCAGGCTGGATCTCTGCCAGACCCAGGGCTACTGTTCTCACAGCCACAGGCTTCAGAGCACCTTCTGCAAACTCTGCTTCCCCTTCCAAGCTCCCAGGCAGGAGCTCCAGCACGGTCCTAAAGCCTAGAGCAATTTTCCTTCCATCCTTAAGCAGAGCTGGGGATCAGCCCAGGCTGCCAACATGCAGCACACTCATGTCCATGCAGGATGCCAGCCTCCTGGGCTAAATTCCCAACCTGGGCCCCAGGTGTGGGTGAGGAGGAAGCTCTGAGCAGACCTTCATCACCCTCTCCCAGGGCATCTGCTGCCCCTCACCTCCTGCAGATCCAGAGGAAAGGAAAAAAATGAAAGAAGCCTTCAAAGAAACTTCCTCTTATAAAATCTCTCTGCAGGACATGTCGGATAAGCTCTGAAGCCAGTGACACGAGGCCATAAAGCAAAAGACAGACAGAGCTCTTTCTTGGCCAATGCCAAGTGCATGTGCTGGGTTGGTTTGTCTTCTAGGAATTCCATGACATTTACATAGCAAAATTTGGAGCTTCCCTTAGAGAGTCTTTCTGGGGTTTAGCTTGGCAATGAGTCAGAGGCTAAACACCTCCCGAAGCCAGACTTTTCTGCTTCTTTGAGTCCCTCTCAGCAGTTATTGCACTTGTAAAAGAAATCCCATTCCAGACCTTTACCTCTCCTTAAAAAACCCAGAGCCTGCTCATGGCCATGAGCCCCTTGTCCATCACTCAGCACAGCTCCCATCAGCTTTCTCAGCTGCTTACAGCCCTGAAGCAGCAGCCATAGCTGGACATTATAAAGGGATTCCTGGAGTCTGGATGACATTTGTAAATCCTTCTCTTCCTCCTTATCCCTGCCAGTTGCAACTTGTTGGTGGGCAATTTCCCAGTGTGGGAAAGCCAACCTAGTTCCCATCCGCTCTCCATGGAGACCCATCCGAGGGCAGAAAACTCCCCAACAAGCTGCTCCTTGCATCCAGAAAGAGAAGATACAGGAGTGAATGAAAGGTGCAAGAAACAGTGTCATCATCTGGAAAATGTGTCACTGCCAAGAGCAGAGAGGAGTTAACTCCAGACTGAGAAATCTTCAAGGCAGGTGCATTGGCTGATGACAAGTGACATGCTCTGGGAGTTGGGATTCGCAGCTCCAGGCACACTTTTGCCAACTGTCCAAGCACCTGAGGAGGGTCTTTCCCTGGGACCTGGGTCTCTTGCCTTCCTCTGAGCCTGCTGGGCAGCACACATGGCCCAGCAGCAGACCCATACACAGGCTTTCTGGTACAGAAAGCAGTCAGGGCTCTCCCAAAATGGTTATTTCAACAAGACATTTTAAAATGAGCTGCAATGATTATTAGCAAGAACAGTAATTTGCAGGCTTGTGGCACAAAGGCATTATAATACTGCCACGAACAACACTTCATCAACGCCTCTGGATTCCAGCTTTCTCCCACTTTAATACTTCTGCAGTTTAACCCTGATTATTGCTATTTATCTGCTCACACAACATGATGGATGCAGTCCCAAGCCATCCTTCAGCTCTGTGGTGTACAACGCTGAAGGCTGCAAAGTTAGAAAACTGCTCGAAAAATGTCATTGCACAAGCACAGAAGAGAACCATGTGGAGTTTTCAGCCAAATCTCTTTAAAAAGATACATTTGGACAGGAGAAACTCCTAATCCACTGTGGAAAGGCTCATTGCCCAGTGAACGTCAAGTACCACAGCTAAGGCTTTCTAACAAAGTATTTGTGGATGGTTTTCCCTATCTTTAGGGTTTTTTTCCTCCTATTCATTTGTACAATTTCTGCTCCTTAGTTGTAAATGGTTCCAAGATGTTCATATGATATGAATTTATAAACCAAATGATAGCTATCATTTTTTTTAAGGAGGCAAACTCATGTACTCTTTCAAAGGCTTTAACTCTTAATCTTTGTTTTCACAGCATTACGCACTGCTCTATTGATATTTCTGACCTTTAGTTTCCAAATATTCAATCTCTTTCACATGAGATCTTGGTAGCTGATGGTATTTGAAAACACTGATGTCGCTAATCAGCAAAAGTCCTGTTGAATTTTGGAAAAAAACTCCTTGTTTGCCTTGCACGACACAACATTAATGCTAGGTTAGCCCCAACTGACACAATAAGGTGAGGAGCAGAGAACAGATCTGTAAGGTTGGTTGAGACAGAAAATATTTTAAACAGCTGAGAAAGGAAGAGATCAATGTCAGGTTTACACAGACCTGGGCAGGTCTTCAGCCGATGTAAATAAACTTGGCTCTGCTGAGGTCAAAATGGTTTACACATAGAGGTATTTTCTGTGAACGGGGTGAACATGCAAAATCCCTTACTGAGTCATTTTCTGCAATTCTCACTAAAATCAAGAGGAATTAGAAATCTGAGATGGACCACCCAGGTTATTGCAGGCATTGGTGGCTTTTAAGGAAAAAACTGGCCTTAAATCAGTGAAGAGTGGAAATTCTTCCCCAATAAATGCACAAGTAATTTATAAAGCTGAAATGTACTCAAAACCATTTGCTTTTTTTTTTCTCCCATGGAACAGCCTCTTCATAAGCTGAAAGAACACCAAGTATAAACTTTTAAGTGAGAAAAAAAAATGTCAAAAAAACACTAAAACATTAAAATATAAGTTAATCTCCCTGCTTTTCTCTGCTGCCTGCTGTCAGGCTGGGGTCTGGATGTGGCCAGCACCTCTACTTCACATCATACATGGAGATGGGAGGCGAGGGCTTCACACTGCTTTGCTCCATAACTAAGTCACATTCAACCCCTTTCACACACACGTTTTGCAATGATTCTGGAGTAGGTCAGTTGTATGTGCTCCCTGCAGGCTGGATGGGGAGGCAACTGGGACCAACATGCATGGCAGAGCAAGGGGAAGAGCAGTGGGTCACCCCAACAAGATTAAATGTACCTTGGCAGCTTGCTTAGTTGGTTTTGTAGATGATAGCAACTCACTGGGGCCTCAAGAGTATCTACTCCATAACCCTGTCCCCAAGAAGAACCAACTACTTCTGAAGCATTCCTGGCAGGTGTTTGTCCAGCTTCTGCTTGAGTCTCCAGTAACAGGGATCCTCTCTTGGGAAGGGCTCTTGGTCCCCACAGCAGTACTTAGTGCTCAGACATTGTGTGAAGAGGGATCCAGACAAGTCCTGGGACAACACACAAGAGAGAGGCACTGGTAAGGAGGCTCTGGGAAACCTGGGGGGCTGGAAGGATGGACAACACCTCTGACTGGGGCATGAGCACAGTGAGCATCCAATTCTGTAGTTGTAGATGTCAGGAGTGTGCAGAACATTTGATGTGGCAGGAGAGTAAGTCAAGTAAGTAAATACTTGGGCTTAAGTATCACATCCTTCACTCTGTGGGTGGCTTGGAGAAATACCTGGCAGATGGTAATATATGAGCAATAGCTGGAGGGAAAATGGAGAAGTACAAAGACAAGGGGAACACCCAGCTTTTAAAATGGACAGAGGAAAAGAGAATCCAAATTGACTCCATAGGAATGAGTAGAAATGTGGTAAACCTCCAATAGACCATCAAAATCATCAATTATTATTAAACTAAAGGAACATTTTTCAGGGAATCTGGGGTCAGAAATTAGACTCTGGGTTTCAGAAGCAATCTTACCATGATCAAGTCAAATTTGAGAAAAAAAGAAAGCTCACACCAAGTCCAAGAAGTCTTGGCAGTGCAGGTATGAGAACTGGAGCAGTAAGGATCTTTCACGGAAAGCTAAACAAAATAAATAAATAAATAAATAAATAAAATCAAACTCAAACCTTCAAACCTTGAGATTGAGCCAAAACAGGATTTTCTCTGTTTTCTTGCCAAAACTAAACTAAACTAAATAAATAAATAACTCATTTTTTATGGAAAGTGAGTGTTACAAATTTCACCAAGTTTGCATATCATTTAAGTCAATCCCTAGCAACGCAGAGGTTGTCCCAGCAGTGAGGGAAGCATACCCCAGGCAAAAGTGGCCAGAAAGAGTAGTTAAACCCACCTGTCCCAGTGTTCTTCTATGCCACATTGACTCCAAATTTATCCTGGTGTCCCTATACCCATGCTGTCAGTAAAGACTTCCCAGTTACTTCCTATAAACTTAGTCGATGGCAGCCATCTGTCATTGGGAAAACACAAGAAGGGGCATTATTTACAGACTGGCAGGGAATAGTGGAAAACTGGCAATATATTTTACCGAGGACAGATGTAAACACAATGAGGATATTGTTTTGAAATTAAGAGAAGAGCAGGAAATTTCACAGTGTTCTCCTGAGGTTTTTCTCCTTGCCACAGCAGTGGAAAAAAAAAAAAAAAAAAACAAAAAAAAAAAACTGGCAAGTGAGAAGACTAATTACGGGGCATAAATCTAGCATTTTGTGGAATCTCCCCCAGGGTCTGCTATTCCTCCATTACTGCTCGATTGCCACCGTTACTGCACACAAGATGCATGTATCTGCTGCTAAATGCCACAGATGCATCTCCATTATCCTTGGAAGCATAAACTGCTTTTTGTAACAATCAATCGCCCAATTCAGAAACAAATATAATGAGCTCATTCTGTCTTATTTGTTAGAATCCAGCACCATTTCTGCTGGGACTAAGACAAAAAGGAAAGCACGCAGAAATAGCTTAGAAGAGCTAAGTGGGGAGCTTAATTACTTCAGTAATTTTGCTTTGTGAATTAAAGGAAAAAAATGTTTCACAGATGAGAAGTTAAGATTTTCAGAGTGTCTCAATCCCAGTGACAGAGATTTCTGTTTAAAACACTGATGGTCGAAAAAAAGTCTCCAAAGCTGTGTTCATTGCAGAAGGGGAAAATATGCAGAAAACTGCCAAAAATGTCATCCAGGGAGGGAACCTCTCCCAAGATCTTGTCCACACTAATAAGAGTTAGCTGGCACATTTGAATGCAGATGTATTTTCTGCTGGCAAAAGCCTTTCCCATTCCCTACCTACAGTAAGACATGTTCTTCGGCTAGTGTGAATCCAGATATTGCTGTTCCTGCTAGCATCAAAATGTCATGAAAAATCACAGCCTGAGCAGCACTGCTGTGGCAGCAGAAAATTCGGGCTTTGGCTGTGTGATTGTGCTGGGAAGGGCCTGGGGACAAGAAGGTTGTGCTGCCACATGGGCAGCACCTACCAGCTCACAGCTGGCACCCTACCAAGCAAGCTGTGCCCTTCCTGCTGGCACCCAGCCCTGCACCCCACAAGCCCAGGGGGTTACGTGGCAAGTGCTGGGTAAGGGGTAAAACCCACGTGAGACAAGATGGAAAAGGCATGAAGGCTCCTTAGCCAGCCAAACCTGCAATTAGTAGGGTGATGCTAGGCGAGGAGTGTGATTCACATAAGTGATGGTGGCTGGCACGGCTCCCCTCTTTGCTCACCTCCTTTCATCTGGTCTCTTGGGGACTGGCCCAAATCTGACTGAAGGAATGGAAATACTTCATCAACTTGAATGGACTTTGGATCAGGTGTGACCCCAGCTGACTTTTCATGACATTTTATCCTCTGGTCCAACCCCAAAAGGCCTTACACCACAACCATGCTACTGAGATTTTCAAACCTACTCCCATCACTTTCAGCAGAGACTTTTCTTTCCACCTGCTGAGACAACCCGGAGCTGCTCACATTAATAATTAAATAAGAGCTGAGGATCGGGGAGGGGAAGTGACAAATCTGCCAAACTCTTTCTGAGATATTTTGACAATCTGCAGTCTGAAAGGATTGTAAATGAGGAAGTGGCCCCTCGTTACACTCTGACTTTCTCATGCTTATCTTTAAACATAACACGGATTACGCACCATCCATCCCAGAGACGCATTTTGATGTCATAACAATAGTTACGACGCCAGAGTACACAATACTCAACTGCAGACACCTTGGCACCATGATTAACAACCCATCCTGCCACTGCACCTTCCGGACTCCCATCCAAGGAAAATTTGTCCCTATTAATCACATCTGAGTGTTCGTGGCTGAAACGCTCGTTTGCGCTGAGCAGATTTCTACCGTTCATCCCGGATGCTGCGCGCGGCTGCTAACCTTTCGGTGGAGCCCACCGGGAGTCTCTGCTCATTTGTAGACAACGCGTGTCAGATGAAAGGGCAACTAAACGTAATTTACCTGGAAACGAGGTTAAAAGTGGTTTGCCAGCTTGTTGGCGTTTAGTTGGAGAAACAAGATGTTAATTAACATCTACCCATTGATTAATATTGACCAGTTCTTTTGCTTTCTGCAGGTTTTAAGGAGGCATTCTTTTTTAGTTAAATTTTCCCCTCACCAAGAATATTTTGCCAACATTTGGCAAAACGTGAGCTGGCTTCTGGTCTGACTGCCTCACGTGGGGAAGACCTGAACTGCCACCCAGAGAGCTTCTGGCCAAATCCACATGGCCAAATCCTGCTGCCTGCAAGACTTGTTCTTGATGAGATGGCCTTGCCCTGGGAGCCGTTTGCCTAATTTCACTGCAGGCTTGTTAGAGAAACCCAACATAAATATCTGATTCCTTGGTTTCTTCCAAAGGCATTGTGTTTATTTTGCAGTATCTGATCCCACTGCAGCTGCGACATGGGGTCTTCACACGTCCTGATTGCCCCAAGCACTGCACCAATCCCACAGACACCAGTTGGGCTGTTTCACCCCAAATGAGAGTGAAGCCCTGGCCCCTGCTTTGCTACCATCCCTGTCTGGGTGTGACATGGGTGACAATGTCCCTGCTGCTAAGGTGCTCCCTGTGGAACAGGAACGTGGTATCCAGCCCTCCTCTGAAAGAGCTCCTCCTGGTTAGAAAAGGGTTTTGTTAGCACCTAAGCTAGACCTTCCTACAGCAGCTTCCTTCAGGATGGCCAAAGACATTGGAAATGATTTCTACAGAAAAAAACAACAACAACAACAACAACAAAAAACAGAGCAGGTGGAAAAAAAAATCAGGAAATAAAGGCAAAGCCTTACAGCTCCATCTGCCTTGGCAGGCCTTGAAACACAGCCCTTTCCTTGGATTTTTTTCAATGGTTCTGTTACTGCTGTTTATGAAAAAGTGACCACTTTTTAAACTTAAAAGATTCCTTTCCAAATCACTGTAATTTTTCTCAGCTGCCAAAAATCTGTATTTTTTTTCTTGAATTCAATTTCCCGTAAATAAAAGACCCTCTGCAACTGTGAAATCTAACTTTGATTCAAAGTTTTAATAAAAAATGTCTGAGGCATCCTATTTTCCTTGCCTAGAGGGACAATGCTTGTTTGTTTGTTGGCAGGGTAGAAAATACTGACAGCAATGGCAGCTTCAAGAAAAAAATAAATTTGGGGTAATTAACTGCTTTTTTTGTGTTGTTGTTGTTTTTTTCAATCAAAATTCTAAACATTTGTATGTAGGGGTCTATATCTCCAATTATAGAATTATTAAAATATGTGTTTAAATGTAAGCTATTAAAAGATTTCAATGCAATGAAGCATCAGTCTTGCCAAAGCATCTCAATCCTGGAATAATAGAAAGTATTTTAACGGGGCTTCCTTTTATTGTGCACTTTTCATGATAAATACTGGAAATGAGCAAAGAAATGTTATACTTTATCTAATATAGTGGTGTTTTTGATTATGATCACACCTCTGTAAATTTCCTGAAAATGTAGCATTCACTGAAATACACAATTTTAGGAAGAAGAGGAGGAGAGACAAGTTTTAAAAAAGCAGCAGTGTCAAATACGACAAGTGGTTTCAACCACTTCACAAGAAAAAAACATCTTGAACTGGTTCAAATGTTTTTCTTTTGGAATTTTCTGTTCTTACTTTCCATCTCAAAATGGGATGACTTTGCACTTCAGAGCAGTAATTTCATTTCCAAACTGACCAAGCTTTTATAGGGCAGGTGAAACAATACCAGCTGCAATGTGATTTTAATCAAAACAAATACTCTGAAAACATTTCAAATACTTCAAATCACTTTTTTTTTTTTTTGCTGTTACAAAACAAAAAATGCCCATTTCAAATAGAATGAAGCCAAATAGCCCTTTAGCTTGCTCAACAAAATTGCCATGAAGGGAAAAACAATTGCCATTGTTTGCCCAAACTGTAACTAGAAAGTGTAAAGAGCTGCTGGTGAGCATGTTGGCTTGGCCACTGCTCATGGACACCAACGAGGGAGTTTGGTTTTGTGTGATTCATTGGGTTGATGCTTTGTTTTGGATTTTTTTTTTTAAGAACAGATCAAAACAGTGACACCTATCACACATGGTTTGCCCATTACTGAACAGTAACCTGATGTAGTCTTGACCTGTGTCTTGCTCTCTTTTCTCCTAACCACCAGATTTGACCAAATATTCAAGTCTGGCCCAAGCAATTGTGCAGTACCCAGGGATCTTGCTCTGGGCTGCTTTGTAGAAATGTGTTTCATTCTTTGTGCTCCAGAGCCTCTCAAGAGCATCTTAAAATCATCCCCACAAGTACTCTGTACCTTAAATACTGACGATGGATGAGACAGCCTCAGCATTTAGGAGCTGCTTCATGGCTTGAATGTTTCCAGCACTCCCATTATGTGCAAAGGGCTTGGGATTTACTCCTTATCACGCATTTTATGAGCAGGCAATAGGCAGGGCTGGTCTCCTAGGGCTCTGATGAGATACAAGGAGTATCCTCACTAAACACAGGTAAAGAGAAGGATGAAAACTGTTTAGATCTGTGGCACAGAGGGAATAAGCTATTTCCTTTCTATTGGAGCCTGGTTTCCCCAGAAGGGAGGGGAGATGCATTTGCTGCATCCCTTTAAGAGCAGCTCTGTGGCTGCAGCCACTCTCTGACTGTCACAGAGATTTAGGGAACTCTGGGGGCAATGAGTCACATCCTTGGGGGGTCTCCATCAGCCCCAGCATGGGAATGGGGCAGCCAGCCTCTCCTGCTGATGGATGTATGCCCGTGCACACCATACCCATCACGTGCACAAACTGCAGCTCTGCAAGGCTTGTAACTCAGTCAAACCAGCCCCAGTTTTCAGCTGCACTTACCAAGGAGACCCATTCCCCTGCCAGGATTCATTTGTCTGCCCCCAGCTGCTTTGTGCAGATGTTAAAAATCAAGAGTGTTTGCTACAGGGAAAATGTAATCTTTGCACTCTGATGCTGCAGAATGAGCAGCCCAGCTTAGCTCTCGATCCCTCACACTTTCTCCCCCAGCTAGCTCACCCCCACCCACGTGATAAAATAAATGAAAAAGCGAGAGTCCAGCTCAGCCTCTTGTCCAGTTTGAAATCAATGCTCTGGAAGGCAAATATAAAGTTCCTTTTTAAACCCCAAGAAACCCAAACACCTCTTTAATTGCCCAGGCTGATCCCTCAGCAGCCTCACCAGTGGCTGGTGGGGGAAATGTCTGCTGGAACTCTGGTCCAGGTGCCCTTGGAGGACACCTGCCAAGACTGAGCAGTTCCTGGCCCTGCCAAAAAGCCTATTTTTCTATCGCTTATATTTTCATGAACTTGTACTAGCTGTCAAGAGAGACTTTGTTACAGGGAGGATTGACTAAGAAAGCAGGAAGACAACAAAATGCCCCCCCACACCCCAGTTTCTCATTCATCCCTGAATTAATCAGAAGCATTTTCTAAGGATACAGGCAATGCAACCCACTCCGCACGGCAGGTTTCACACAGCCACATAACCCCGTGGGTACACAGCATCACCCAGGGCTGGCTTTGTGACAAAAGGGGTCCGCCATGGCCAGAGCTGCAGGCTTTAAGAACCTTCTCTTCAATTAAATTAAAAACATTTTTTTGCAATCGTGTAATTCAGAGCCTGGGGCTTAAGGGAAGATTTTTGAATGCCAAATAATCCCTTTATTAAAAATAAAGAAAACACCCTTACTTTATTACCTGCTATTCCAAGGTAAGAGACTTCCACCAAACCTCTGCAGAGTGCAACTATAGTGACTGCAAATGGGATTACTCACAGGAGCCTTTCATTTGTAAGTTTTCTGTAGAGCTTGAAGGTCACACATTAAAAGGGACTACAACCTCCTCCAGAACAGCAAGGGAGAATGCATTACCTCTGCTGCTGCTGCTTATGCAAGGAAACAATAAATGCCTCTCTTAAATGGCATAAATCAGGCTGTGCTGATGTTTCACAAAGCCGCAACTGCTTGTCTTATTCAAGTGTCATGTTGTTTGCCCCTGGATGAGATCTGCAGCACTCTGACGAGGTGGACAAGGTTAACTCAGCAGATCTGAGGTGGGAAGGACCAGCCCAGAGCTCTCTGGGGTCTGAGCTTTGACACGGTGAAGTGAGAGGGACCTCTGGTCAAGATCCCCCTCAAGACTTCCAGCTTTGGAGAAGCGACCAAATGCCCTGAACCCTGAACCCAAGCAAGGCAAGGTGGGCAGCTTCGTGAAGGCAGTGAAGACATCAAAAACCTGCCTTGCTCCTGCAGGCAACAGCTCTCAGTGTCTCTCACAAAGAGCCACGGGCCTGCAAGCGCTGCAGGCCAGGGCCATGTCCTCCCGTGGCTCCTTTCCTGCTCGCCTCGCTCCGGGAAGGGACACGATGGGGCCGGTTTAGGAGCAAAATGAACTCACCTCGACCTGGTCTCTGGTCTCTGCAGTAATTAATTGCAGCTCAGAGGACCCCCCCCCCATGCCAAAAATCTCACATCTGAAGAGATTATTTTATTTTGAACTAATGTTTGGTAATTGTCTCCTTCAGCACATTTCGGTGACACCTATCTTTTAAAGATGTCTTAATTAATATGCCAGCTTTTCAGAACTTTAAAAGGTGGCAATGGAGGTGTTGTGGGGCAGATACCCTTGCCACGCCAGGCACCAGAGCGTTTGATGGTCTTTTATTTTAAGAAAAGGAGTTGAATTGTCTGATCTGTAAAATGTTTGCTTGTACCAACTTTTCAGATTCTTGCTATCTAAAATATTTAGTAATGTAGCTCTAGGCCAATGCAAATAGTTAAAATAAAATAAAATAAAATAAAATAAAATAAAATAAATATAAAAAGCATGTGAAGTCCCTATGATTATAAAACATGCTGATTCTGTGCCTTCTGTGCCTAGCAAATATTATGCTTGCTGCTTTCTACTTGCAGCGGAGAAGGAACAGGGTACCACTAACACCAAGGTGACAGGTGCAGTTCTCTGGGCAAAGTGACCACCCTGCAAGGAGAAAGAAAGAAAGAAAAAAAAAAAAAAAAAAAAAAAGAATTAGTGGCTGTGGTCCACAAACTTGTCCTTTGTTCAATGAGGTTTCCAAAATGAGCAGAAGGAAATTCTGTTCTCACACAGGACCAACCCTTACCCACTGTACATAGAGCTGTGTGTGGGGATCCCTGCAGGGACGTAGGCTTGTTGCCTACTAGGCTGGAAAACTCATTTCTAGAGGATCTGTTTGTCCTTCAAAGAGCTACCAATCGCTCACTGCACTCCTCAAAATCTGTGACTTGCAAGAATCACCTGAGGTAGCTCATCCTGGTTACCTCAAACATAAACAGTGGTGAAATCAGAGAGGAGAAAAGAGGTCAAGTGCTAGTGCTGGAGGGTCTTCGTGGGGCCAGAAGAGCCCAAGACACATGACAGTGACTCCACGAGGCTGTGTTAATAAGCACAGATGTGCACCAAGTGGCACAGGAACTTATTTTCCAAAACAAGCATTCACTATGCAGACTCTTGACCACAAATCCTCTGCTAGATCAAGAGCTGCACTCTTTTGGCCTGAGCTGTTTATAATATCTGACCATTTAGTACTGCTGTCTGCAATCGTGCATGAGCTTGGTTGTATCTGCATCAAGTACCTGATGGCATTACACCTCCTTGTCCCTATGGCATGTGAAGTTGCCATCCATTTTGTCTCTCCTGGCATGGTTAAATAGGATGCAGAGTAATTTTTTTTTTATTTTTTTTTTTCTTGGAATCAGCTGTAACTAACTCTCCTTCTGTGATTTTCTTTTTCCATTGCTTTTGACATTTTGGCACATGAGCTTTGTTCTGGTCTATTACATCTCCACCTCTGAGGGAAGTAAAGGCAGGGTTAGCTAAAAACCCGCTTGAAGTGTTGCAGACCAGATTAAATGGTAATGGGGGACAGCAGCATAGCTGGGCTCTTCTGCAGCAATTGGGCTGCTCGTCTGGGTGGTATCAAAGAGAAGTCCAAAAATGCCTTTGGGACAAGGAAGTACAGCCCAACGCAGTGCTGTTCACATACTGAATGCCCTGGATAGGCACCCTGAAATACCCATAAACGATCATCCTGTACCCATTGTTTAGGACAGAACCTAACACTGAGAAAAAGCTTGGTCTTGGCTGGCTAAGCTGACCCTAAGGTTAGCCACACACAGGCTGCTGACTTCCCAGGAGCCCCCCCAGACCTGCCACCGCTATGCTCCGAGGAAGCACGCAGCTGCCCTGCACGGCTCGGGGTCATGGGTCATCTTCGTTTCTTGGCATCCTCATCAGGTATTGTACAATGACATGGGTTCTAAATACTAAATAAATCATGTCTTTCATAAGCATTTAGTGCTTATTAGTTTGGACACTGAGCTAATGAATGACTCATTTGTCTTCTAAATCCCTAATGAGCATTAATTTCAGAATTTACCCAACCTCCTTAGACATGGGAGTAAGAAATCAGCTGTCAGCTGTTTACAGATACATACAAAATGCACGGCTATTTCCAAGACCCCAGGATGCTTTGTCAGGGCACTGCAATCACTCACCAAAGCACTGTGCTTTAATTTCCAGTTCGAAAGCTTCGGAGCTTTTCTCCTGGCAATTGTTAAGTGGCTGAATGATTGCTCCCCACCGACAAACAAGGGGATGGCAGGTCGCAGGTGTTTATACGCATTCATATAAAGTAGCACAAGGCAAGTCAGCGCTGCCTAGACGTGTGTGTCACCTCTTCATATTAACAAAGAAAAATACCGCAAACGGTTTCAAGTGTTTTGCTTATTAAGTAGTTGACTGATTGCTCCAGACTGGCAAGTGACACCATGGAAGGCAGCAGGTGCTGCTGCAGCACAGCATGCTGGAGCTGCCTGCCTTCTTCTGAGGCTAGCAAAATAGTCAGTGGGACAATGAGGAGATAAAGTTTCACGTGGATTAAATAACTTTGAGTATCTATTATGTGATGTGTTCTCACCAACCCAGCATCCCTCCTATTACAGAGGGAGCAGATCTTCCTATTCACTCTGAAAACAACAAAAAAGGACTTGACTGAGAGCTCAAGACACAAAAGTTTCCACAGAGGCAGACAAGGGCACAACATAATTGGGTGTCAGATGAGGAAACATTTTCTTGTGTTCACTTTGAACCTGCTGCCCAAAACCGTCACAGCCTTTGTGTTCAATAGTGCAGTGAAAAATCCTTCTCCAGTCACTCCATCCATCCTCTTCAAGCTGTTTTACCTTTGTCTCATCTCCCTTGCAGTCACTGCTTTCCCAAGAGGAAACATCCGAATCTGTTCAGTGCTCAGCACACAGCAACTCTTGCAAGCCCTTGGCCATCCCTCTTGCCCTACTCTGTGCCTTTCCCAACAGATGAACCATGTTATTGACTTCACTACAGTTAGTACAGGATTGTAGTTTGGAATCTGTTGATATTGTGTTTGGGTTTTTATATCTCCAAAGTCACACGCACTCAAATTCAGTAACACTGAGCTGGACAAGAAGAAGTTTTGGTTGAATCACTACGGGCTACAAAACCACTGCTCAATTATCTGGATCACAGCTAGCAAGATCTTAGTGACAGACAGTTCAATGGCCAATAGATGCCTTTGAAATTCAAAATATTCATTTAATTCCTACCCTGTAATTTAGATATTCAAGTGTTGGCTAATGAATAGAAATGAAACTTCATATTGCCAAAATAAAACATTAAAAAATCATATTAGACACCATCCTGCCTGCAGAAAACACACATGGGGGAATTTTCTTCTGGAAGGGGATTTTTTAATCTGTGATTTCTGAACCTTTGTGGTCGGCCAAGTTCATGTTTCCAGGCTTTTTGCTGTAGCCTGCCTCTGAACCAGCATCTCAGCACCCTGAGGTGGCCCGAATGAGGAGCTGACCTACAGCTGGGGCTGTGCTTCAGCATCTTCCTTCCAACCCCTGCCCCGGCAGCTGTCTCTGCCCTGTACAGGCTCTGCTGTGGGACACAGGTGGGCAGCACAGTGGTGGTCATTTTGAGTTGTCTGAGGTGGGGTCTTCACCAAAAAATAAAAATCAAAATCAAAAGCATCCCCCAAAATGCCAACCAAGCCACCTTTTTGACCTCTCCTGTTCACGTCACTGCAGAGCTGGGTGATGCTCAAGACCTCAGTATCTTTGATGGAGTGGAAAAAATGTTCCCCAAATAGTGCTGCCTAATTACAGCCTCATTAACAGGGGAACTGAGCCATGGGCAAACACAGGCTGTCACAAGCGAGAACCTGGGAAAGGCAACGGATTTCATGACCTGTACTGCTGCCAGACTACAGAGCCAGGGAGTGCAGGCAGATCTCATGAAGATCAGGCCACAAGCTGTGTCTGTGTGTACACAAATACACCTGAGCGTGTATCTCTACTTCTTTGATGTTGGGGTGAGTGACAGGAGCTGGTGCCACCCTGGTTGTCCCCAGTCCCTGTGGGGACAGCTCACCCCCCTGCACAAGGCTGCACAAGCTCCCTGTGCATCACCTCCCTGCCAGCTCCAGCAGCTCCCAGCTGACAAGATGGGACAAAACAGCAATCATGAAGCTGGCCCAAGCAAAAATCACAGCACCGAGTGTTTCAAAACACCGCCACTGACTGGTGAATGCCCGGGATACATTGCTCTGAGTTTGCAATGCCTTGGCGAGAGGTGCAGAGCAAAGGTAGAGAGCACAGACTTGGATGTATACAGAACACGCACACGATAAAAGCAGGCTGGCTCCCTGGGGCACTGCCATGTCCCACCGTATTCCCAGGGGAGAAGTCACACCCCTGCCACCCCAGCAGCAGCCAGAAACCCCCAAGTTATTTTAAAAAGAAGAATAAATAAAAGAGGGAAAAAAAAAAAAAAAAAAAGGGAATGCAAGCATGAAGAAAGGTCTGGGACATGGGTTTGGCTTTTAACTGGTTAATTTATTTAATTAATTGCCTTTAATTATTTTTTCCCCTGGGTTGGCTCAGCCCTCTCCCACCTCCCAGGCACGCAGCGGTGCAGGAGAGCACCGACCGGCTGGGAGGAGACAGGCACTTGCTCCTGGTGCATCCCTGCTGGGTTGGAAGTTTCAGGAGGTCCGAAAGAAAAGAGCAGAGTGATGAAAGACGGCTCAGACAGTGTGGCAGGGTGCCAAGGGTAATAAATCACCCAGAGGAAAGTCAAAACAAACAGGAGTGAAAACTTGGATTTGTGCTGAATTTCAGGCTTCCTTTGTGATAAATTTGGAAGCATTTGGTGAGAGCAACTCTTTATTTTTATGCAAAATGTTTGCAATGTAATTCAATTTTCTCTCCAGTCTTTTTTTTTTTTAATCTAATGATTTTGACACTATTTTCATAAAAGTTTTTGTGAACAGTACATCTAAAAAAATAAAAAATAAAAAAATAAAAAAAAGATTATTTTCCCAAATTCCTCTTTAAAATAAAAGTTAATTTTTATTTAAATGTGCAATGCAAAAAGCATTGGCCAAATCCTCTTAGTAGAAATCCTGGCCACAGTGTAATGAAGGGGATTTTTGTTCTTGATTACAATGAAGAACAAGATTAAACACAAGACTTTGAGAAACAGCTGGATTTGGGGCTGGAGGGGAGAGAGTTTAAAAATAAGGTTGGCATGAAGATTAAAACAAAAAAAAACTTAGGCATGATGTTTAGCTAATTAGCTAATTATCCCATCCTAGCAGTTCTTCTCTCTGCACAAAACTAAGATAATCTCAAGTGAGCATCAAGCTTCTGCAGACTCCCAAAAAAAGTATTGGGAACCATTTTTGCCCTGATTCCTTCTCTGAATTCCTCTTCTCTCCTCAGCCCAGCTGGTGTTGGACCCAGTCCCTGCCCCATGCCCATGAGCTGAGGAGCAGAGGTGAGGAGGTGATCCCAAAATCATCCCAGTCTGGAGCAAAAGCTCTTCCTGGCTTCCCTAGGCTGTGGGTCAGGCCATGCACAGCCCAACGAGTCTCAGCTCTTCAGCCACACTGGTAGACACGAAATGAGCTCCCACTTCATGTGGTGGTTCATACTGAGACAATAATGGTTGGATCTGGTGGTTACTTCTGAGCCACGGGTGTCCCCTGGCTGTCACTGCCCTCCTGGGACCAGTGAGGAGGGGTTTCCAGCCACATGGGTATGGATGTCAAGCTGCAAAGCCCAAGTAGCAACTGACTTCTTATCAGCCCAGGGTCATTAGTACTTTGCACAGCAGCTCCCCTTGCAGACTTGCCCTCACAGTATCCGTATCAGTGGCTTTGACACAGCATCAGAGACAGAAGGCCTGGAAAAATGCCTCCGTGGGACTGTACAAAACATGAAATCAGTCTGTAACAGCACAGCCCCGAGCAGCACAGACTAAGGAGGCATTTCCAGTGGAAGAGACAGCTACAGACAACCAGGTCTAGAGCAAGGGGATGAGCACCCACCTCTGCATGGACATGGGGCAGCAGCAAGAGGTTTTTAGGGGTTTTAATGAGCTGCTGAGGAGCTCTGAGGTAAGGGAAGGTTTCCTGGGAGGTGGAGATGGCCACAATAGCCGGGAGAGGGTCCTTCATGGCAGCCCTGCAGGAGCCCACTGAGATGCATGTCAGGAGAGGTGGGTGCAGGGGAGCCTGGAGGAAAGATGTAGCTCTGGAGGGTGATGGGGAGGTGGCAGCTTGGGGCTGCTGGACAGAAATAGTGTGTAGGATGGAGGCATAGCCTGGATGCAAAGGGCTTGGGGTGGTGACCAGACATCTGCTGCGATCTGTCAAAAAGGCAAGCTGGGATTGTGATGTGGGAGAGGGAAGTCAGCCTGTGAGCCACCAGCACGGACGGGGTTGAAGTCTGTAGATGAGAAAACCTGAGTATATGCAGAGGGAGAAGAGAAGGGGCCCACAAAGCCCCATGGAACTCTAACATAAACCTGGAAAGAGAGCAAGGGTTCCCCGGAGGAGATGCTCACAGCCCATGCACCCCCAGCCCTGCATTGACAGTCCCCAGAGAGCAGAGGGACAGGAGGAGCAGACTTGTCTGTGCTGCCAGTGGGATCCTGCTGGCCCAGGGGCCAGGGCTGGGGCAGTCATGGGGGGGTCAGCCCTTGACAAGGCTTTTTGGAGCTCGCCCAACCTGCTTGGACCTCAGCCCTCACTGCAATGTGCTGGAGAAAGGGGAGGATTCCCTGGGGTAAGTCACAGAAGAGTCTGAGCTTGAAGCGTACAGACTAATTAAATCTTAAAGTTAGTCTAATGAGCTCAGGCACACTATGATGTTTGCAGCAATCGTGTCGCCTTCAGAGACACGCGAGCACAGCGTGGGACTGTACATACCCAGCACGTCCCTTTACACCCTGCAAAGAGGCAGTCGGCCAAGCCCATCACACAAAGCACCCAAGGGAGGGGTGGCGGTGACTTGGTCTGAAGAATTTGGGGGCTATTTTTGCTGCCTTCCTCCTCCAGCTGCTGACTCCCACGTTTGCCCCCACCAGGACAGCTATTTTGGTCTGCAGGTAAGCAACCTGTCAGCGGGTATCACCTCGTACTTCTCAGGTCCCTTTGTGGGTTTTCAGAGCTCGCAGCCTTCCTCAGTGAGGACAGCACCATTTTGACAATGCGCTGCCTGGCCTCCTGCACTGGATTAGTGTGGCATGTCAAAAGGAATACATCATGCAAACATCTCCAACCCACATCTATTAGACCAGGTTTGCCCTGCCCTGTAAAAGCAAGTTTGATGCCTTGGCTGTAATAACTCCTGATAAAGTGATCTCATAAGAGCAAAATTAGCAGGGAGCTGCAGTGGGGTGGAATGTTGCCAGCAACAACCCTGTGCCTTTGCCAAAGGTGTGTCTGAAGCAGTCAGCAAAATACAGAGTGTGCCCAGGCACCAGGGTTTGGCTTTTGTGAGCACATCGACTAATGTGGAGGAGAGACATCCCAGCACCTCAGCTGTGCACACCTCGGGACAGACACATCCACACACCTCCTGCAAGGATGGTGGGGCAGCAACTTCTCTTCCCCATGCCCTGTAGCCTGTGGTCTTGGCCCAGCACCCTTTGGTGTGGTCAAGCACACCAATAAATCAATGCCTACTGGATTTGCAAGGCCAGTTCCTCATGCCTACCACAGTACATGTATATGCAATGGGTTGTAACTATGTCCTTAAAAACATTATTCACTAGAGTCCAGAGTAAAACACCTCTTGTCTTTCCCTGTGATGTCTCAGTCCTCGATGATGTGAATATGTGAATATAACCATTTTAAACAGGTATTTTCCTTTAACACTCTTTAAAAATGTTCTCCGGAACAAGTTGCTCTCTGATTTACAGCTGCACTTGTGTTTTCAGCACCTCTGCCTACAAGCCTGTCTTGGAGCTTCAATTAGCATGCAGTGCCCAGGAGCACCGCGCTGATCGGTGCATCACTGGCGGGCCTAGGAGCTCACTGTACAGTTTCACCGTCACTGGTTCAGGTGCAAGCAGATATTCTTAAGAGTTTAACGAGTTTGACAGCATGTCTATGAAATGGGGAGGGGACAGGCAATTCATCAGTCACAGAGTCTCCAAGCTGTGAGATGTTGCTCTCTCCACACTTGGGCTGGAGAACTGCATCAGTACTTATTATAAAAGGCTGAACAACCTTGTCCTGAAAGTCTCCTCGCCACACTGTCACTAACAATTGTCACTGACAGATCCCCAAAATTCCCAAACCTGTACACGCTGCTGTCAGATGTGAGCACATTTGACTGTTATTGTATGAAACAAGATAATAATAACTAATAGGCAATTTATTTGATAACGTCAGCTTTGTGATTATCAGAGACATGGCCTAAGAAAATGTGAATAAAATGTATGGGCCAGATCCTCCTCTTCGCAAATCAGCCTCATTAGCTCCATTGGTGCAAGGGGGATTTTCAGTATTTGACACTAAATTCACGTGAAGGCCCAGATCGGGTCCTATTTCAGCTGCCAACTAAGAAGTGCCTCACAGAAAAGAGGTGTGCCATCAAACACTTGCTGTTCAAGGTAGGAATTGGGTGTAGGGACAGAAAGGGCCAGGAATGACAATATTAGGCTTACTTCCCCACCCACCTCAAAGGCTGATTCTTCTTTGGGTAGGGCTTAGCACAAGAGCAAGTTTGCATTAGGGCTCAATGCTTGAGTGGCTTTTGGCATGTGTCATGTCATTTTTTTTTTTATTGAACCACCTCCATATTGTGGGAAACAAACAGGCAGATTCTAGATTCTAGTTAATGCTGCTCACAGTTGCAATATATTTGGGCTCCCTTGTAAATGTATGTGCTTTGCGGGTCCCTCAGCAGGAGGCCTGGTGGCCTGCTCTCACCCAAAGTCACACAACAACAAAAACCAGTCAAAATGAGCAGCCACCCTTGGCAATAACAAAGTATGCAACGGGTCCAGCCTGGATCAGAGCTGCTTTGACAGCATTGGCCTGCAGCTCGCATAGGAAGGCGACCTTATGGACAAACCAGGAGCCTTTCTACTCCCGTTGGAGCTTGTTCATTACTTAGCGCTCAGAAACTTTCTGCTTGTAAGTCTCTCTGCTCTCTGTCAGAGCAGCAGCTTTCAGGGTGATTTGTTTTTTGCTGAGCTTCCCTGGTTTCCATTCCTGGTGACAAGGGCTGGCACACCGCATAAAGACGATTTCATACCTGTTTATTATTTGGAGGGACACATGCATCTGTAACTGATTTGACAGAAGACAGCATGACAGCTGTTTAACAGGATTCTCCATTGAAATAGCGAGCAAGAGGCTTGCTAGCATGTATGGGACATATTTATATCCTAAACAAAAGGGCAATAACATACACAGTGACAAGCCTTGCTTGTACACAGCTTTCAGCAAGTCCGTGCCAAGTGCTGGCTCCGAGCCAGGCTCGCTGCTGGTGCAATCTGGCACAGCCCCACCGACGGCAAGCAGCTGCAGTAATCTGCACCGGGAAGAGACGAGGAATAATTTCCTCAGATATGCACCAGAATCACAAGAGAGGGAAAGCATGAGATCTGCAGAAAGCTGGGAGCACACAGCCTCTCCCCAGGCTGAAGGGGACAGCTCTGGACTGCAAAGCTGAGCAGTTTGATTCATGCACATTGCAGGGGCTGGCAATTAAGACACAACCATTCCACAAGTCACCGAGAGCTGCCTGCATCTGGCACATCAAATAATACAGCAGCCACCTTAATTTTCAACCTCTCTGAAGGGGAGAGAGGTGCATGGTGAAAAGCTGTCCAGCTGTGGCCACTTCCATGCTGGGAAATGGGAGCTGGATTGACGGGGCTCTCCCTGATCCCGAGGTCTCCAATATTTCCACCGACAGGGGGAAGAGGTACAAAGATCCCTCCAGCCCTCTCAGACATGCACAATGCCAAAGGATGCTTCAGGAAAGGGGCTGGAGGTAGCAGCCAGTGGAAGATGAAGCAGGGTGTTAGTGACCACAGCACTGAGCTGAATTTCGGCTGAAACAAGCAAAGTTAACAAATCTCTGCCATACCATTCCTGGCTTCTTTAACAACAGCACAGTCAGGAGCACTGTGAGTGTTAATGCCATTTCCAGGCACTGGTTCAACATGCTCTGCAGAGGTCTTTACCTTATGTCCATTTTAAAATGTTTGGTTATTTTTGTTTGTTTTGTTTGTTTTTGATTTTCCATATTAAGGTTTTTCCATATTAAGTTTTTCCACTTAACGACCAACTAAAAAAAAAAAAACAAAACAAAAAAAAAAACATGTTCACTTACTCCCCCTCTTTTTTTGCCTCCAGCTACTAAAAGCAACAATAGGGGTATCATATGCTTTAAAAACAAGCACACAAACAAACAAACAAACAAAAACTGCAGAAACAATGGCAAAACAAGGAACCCATGTAAGCAAATGGATGAGGCAACAAAAACTGAATGAGACGTTTTCAAACATTTAATGATTACATGTCAAAGCACAATTTAAATGTCACAGCGCCTTATGTGTTCATGAAGGGGAAAACAAAATGACTGAGAACTCCTGGCTAAAATAGTCTTGTTCCTGGCACTGATTGATATTCTTGAATGGAGGACTTGATGGATTATGATTTTTGCAAGAGAATCATTACATGCCAGGTGCACAAATAGAGAAGTACAGTTTGTTGACACCTCTGTGCAAAATAAAGCCGTTCTAGGAATTTTGATTCATTATATCTCTATTAGGAATCAATCCACCTGACCTAAATTTTGCATCATAAATCAGATTAAGAAACCTGACTGGATCTCAGCAAAGGCTGTATGTCCTTGGTTTAAAATCACTCTGCTATATCCAGTGCACCATTATTATTCTACATCTATACTATACATTCAATTCTGTACATACATTCTACATCTATGCATTATACATTAATCTATGCTGTATAATTTTGGCCAACTTGATCTTGGAGTAGACAGGACCATTTCTACCCATTCATCTGCATAATAATTTAATCTTTTTAGGGTATTTGTCTTTTCATGTATGGGTTGATTTTTTTCTTGACACTCACTGCCGAAGATACAAAAAAAAAACACCCAACCACATGTATCAAATACCATAGGATGATCATAAAGGAACTCTGGAGACCCTTGAAGTACAGCCATATCATTTTCTTACATGGGTACCCTGTAATTACAGCAAATGGAATTTGCTCAGCTGAATAAGAGGCACAGATTTTCACGGGCTGGCCACAGCCCCTAACAGAAGCCAGGTGGGTTTGTGTTGCTGCCTAAAAGGCTCTGACAGCTACAGATCTCCCCCCATAGTATATAGGAGCACACAGGTCTGGCTGAAAGTCAAAGGGATTTTCATCCAAGTCTGGGATGCTTTTGTAAATATGCCCATTGCTATCAACCTGTAATTCAGTGTCAGTCTTGAAAGGAAAGATAGCAGCATTTTCTGCATAAAATTAGACAAGTTCATTAACCATGAGGATGTTTTGCTTAACTTTGGGGGGCTGCGTCACTCGGTCCTCTTTGAGCTGCAAAGGCAAACCCAGGGGTACGGCCCCAGTCTTTGACAGTGAAAGAGCTGCGCACAGAAAAAAAATGGGCTTTTGAAAGCTTCAAGCCCATGACAGCTGCAAGGGAGCAATAACTCAGGGAAATGTCTTGGGTAAAATCAACTCGAATGACTCGATGCGTTGTTTTATCATTATGAACATAAAGGAGTTTCTTTTAGTTATCAGCTGAAATTCTCTAGGGGCTCCCCGCAAGATTTGATAATAACATGCCTTGAATAGGAATGGCTGCAAGTGGCAGGAGAGTAGCAATAGAAAAGGGACATTTTATCTGCAGTTTTCATCTCTGCCACTAACACGTGAGAGCCCATAGTGTGGCACCTACAACCTATTCCTAGCGCCGTCTGGGACAAGTCTCTCACCACCCTTCAGTGTACTCAACCATAAAACAAGGATGCCAAGGTTGATTATTTACCTTGCTATGCAAAGTTCCTGGGAAGCTCCAGAAGCAGCAACTTATTGCTATGGACCCACTTTTTTTTGGTGGTCATTTATACCCATGTAAAGGGGGGTGGAAAACAGATGTTAGTGCTGGAAAGCTTTGCAGATGCAAAATAATTTATATTTCTATAAAAAACAATTCTACACTGAGTTCGCACATGCTCATTTCCAAAGGAGATGGCCCTTTCCCTGAAGGAAGCATTTAAACATGCTATTTGCTTATTTTCCTTTGACCCATAGGTCTTTGTGTGCCTTTAAGAAGGTTTTCCAGCAGGGACATGGTGGAGGTGGTCCTCCTCTGGGTGCTTGGCTCCTTCCTCAACCATTCCTTTATCCAGCACAGTGGTGTGGAGGGACTAAGAAAAGACTAAAAACCTCACCTACTCAGTATTCTGCAGAATAAGACCTCACCAAATTTCTTTTTAACACAAAGCAGTGAATTCTCTTAAGACTTTTCAGAGTTTTTCCAAGTCCTTGTAAGTAGTTGATTAACAAAGAACTAAGTTAAGCCGTTCTACCATACCAGAACAATTAGACAAATGACAAGATGGGATAACAGATCATTCATAAAATGAATTTCCATATCCCCCAAGCGTACATCTAGTTGCTGACTACCTACAAGAGGAAGCCAATAAAAGCTCTAAAAATCTACAGCCCATAACAGTAACACTTTAACAATGGCAACAGCAAAAGGGGCAAAGAGGTGCAGGCAGCGCAGGCTGGCTCGTCTGCCAGCATCAAAGCTTTGAAGCACCCCAGCTGAAAGCATCTCTCCTGAATCTTGTTGTGCTGTTGTCACTTCCTGGAGCACTGGGTTTAACTGGGACTTTATTAACCTGGTCCTGAACCCCCAGGTTTATGATGCTGGCAGCACCAATATGTTACAGACGGTGGTCTGAGGATGCTCTGGGAGCACTGTGCTGGTGACACCTGGTTCCCCTGTCAAAACTTGCTATTGTGGCATGTCCTCATCACTGGCAATATCAATGGGTTTTCCACAGAAAATAAAGACTTTGCGATAGACACGATTTAAATAATACAGTCTTGGCTTTTTAAAGGGAAGGAAACAAACCATTCAAATGTGGAATGATTTCTTTCTCAGAATATTTCAAAGTCATGTCAGTCTATCCATTACCCAAGACAAATTACTTTGACAGCACTATCTACTCTTGACATCTGAGTTGTCTCTCTAGCCTATTATATTTTAGCGCAGGCATAAAATATTGTTCAGACAGTGTGGTTAGTTTAAAAGAGTAAATCTAACTGCTTTGAAATGGCCTATTAGGAGATGAACTCTCAGTTTGGCTGCAGGCAGAGAATTAATCCAGTGCTTTTCTTAGTTCTTCAATGGCAATCTTTTCTTCCCCGCTAACTAAATGCTCTTTATTCTGAGGGATGTAAAAAGGGAGTAATCTTCAGAAGGAAAGGGGGCAAATTAAACACAAATCAGAGAGAAAAGCGTCATTAAGAAATTCTGACACATGACTTGGTTAGAGGACATGTATCTGGGCTCTCCTGCCCTTGCAGAGGTGGAGATGGGGTCAGCTTTTGACTTCAGTCCTAGGAACAATCACGCAGCCTGCTCAGCTCCCTGCTTGCCCATCTCTCCTCTCTGGCCTGGTGTAACCTGAGTGCTCAGCGGCACAAAGAGACACCCCTGGGGACCCTTCCCCAGCTTGAACCCCAGCCCTTGTCCCACCTGAGCCTGCTCTGATGGATTGGCACAGCAGAGGGGTGCTGCTCAGCTTTTGGCCATGTTACAGCTTCACCTTTGGCTGTGGAAATGGCGTGAGCTCGTGCTTGGGCACAGCACCCTCTCAGGCATGTGTGCACACGCTGCTTTAATAAACAAGCGGTCTCAGCTGCTCCATGCAATTCATTTCAATTCTCCCCCGGAGCTGCTCCTCTCTGTAGCACCTGCTTTTGCAGTGCTTTCTTTTGCATTGCAAGTTCGGTGCTTGGCTGGCTGGGCTATTCAGCAGCTGCTTTTCTTGTAGCTCATCCCTTGGCAGCTTCAGCAGGAGGGAATCCTAAATTAGGGCCGTGCACGCATTCACAAGGCCCAGCTAAACACCTCCCAGCAACTTGCCGCTGGCCGAGCGTGTGACCATGTCCCAGGGGCCCGGCAGGTTGTCCCACGTCCCCACGGAGCACCACAGGCTGTGGCGGTGGTGGAATGGGCTGTGCAGCCGAAGGCAGGCATTGCCACCCTGTGGAGAGAGAAGGGGAGCATCCAGCTCTGCTGGGGAACGGCCGTGCCCCTCGGCCCCACCACCCGAGCCCATGGCCACCCCAAAACGCCAGCACAGAGGAGGCTCGCAGCAACCGGGCCCAACCCCTGCCAGGTCCTGGGTTTGGGGTCTGTCCCCGCTGCTCCCACCCAAAATATGCCTGGCACCTGCTTGGTGCCCACTGCATCCTCTGTTTCAGACAGGTCTTGGAGGAGATGGGGTCAAAGTTCCCAGCAGGCCTGGAGACCGTGTGCTTTAGAAACAGCCACCCACCTGTACCTGCAGCACCTGAGCTCGCTGAAGCGGAGCCCAGAGCCTCTGGGTACCTGCTGTGAGGCCCCCAGCACCTCATGGAAAATCCACTTTCAGGCCCCTTGTCCTGGGGTGGGGGTGAGGTTGAAACCCTGCTGTGCTTCCCTCACCACGAGGTCTCTCCTCGCCAAAATGCATTTATCGCCGTCACCGCCTCGCTTTGTGTAATTATCTGTTTATCAGCCACCAGCCTACCCCTGCTAACGTGCTTGCCTCTCTTCTTTTTTATTCACCGCTCCTGATTAGTGCTGAAGATAGATGATACCAGGCAAAACGAGCTTCCTGGGCCGATCAATCAGCTCCGGAGACAGCGCCTCGCGGTGCTGGATGACAGCCCCCAGCCTCCCTCCCTGCGCGGGGCGAGCACCTCCCCTTCTCCTGGGACTGCATTTGGTTTGCTTTTTTTAATTGAAAGGTGAAAACTCTCCTAATTAACGATCCACCTACCGGACCTCATTGTAGCATTACTCTTTATTGATGAAAAAGGAATAACAGTCGTGGGATAAATTAGGGCAGGCAGGCACTCCAGGACCTTCACGGCTCTCCTAAATGGCGTGTGTTGTCTTGTGAAGGACAGAGACAGACCAGCATGAGGGGGCTCACTGAGAATAGATGGGTGACCGAAAGGGACACTCCACAACTGCTGTCCCCTGCCATTAATGTCCCTGAGTTACACACCCCATCCATAAACCAGGAGGGGTTTGTTCCCTTTCTCACATCCTCCCGGGAGCTGTTCCAGAAGCTCTTGTGTGGGTAGGTAGAAGTTTTTGACCCCCTCCATTCTTCACAGTTATAGCCATATGAAGTCACATCCATCTTTTTTCCTACCCAGCACTGCCCTCTAACTTAGTTTCTTCTCCACCCCACGTCTTTGTCAGATCATTCAAAGGCAAGCTCTCCTGCCTCTGCTCGCCACATGCTCCCAGCCTCCTCCATAGGACAAGCTCTCTGTGCCTCCTGTTCCTATCAGTCTTCCTCTGTGGCTGCTCCAGGATTAATTCATCTTTCCTGAGGATGTGTGACCCAAATATGCAGTACTCCAGGCAAGGACTTTAAGAGACCTACTGTGCCGGTTGTTTCGCTTTCCTGTATCTGGGGAAAGTCCACCCCATCCTAAGGTTGCAGTTGCCTGTTTGATACTTGGAGCTAATGGGGTGGGTGCCCTCACTAGCTCCCAGCCCCCTGCAAGCACCACACATTCCCAGGACTGTATCAAGTGCCCAAATGCAAGGCTTCTCACAACATTATGTTGTTTCTGTTGGTTCTTCCAAAAATAATAATAATTATTTAAAAAAAAAAAAAAAAAAAAGTGATTCTACTCTTTCTACTCTTCACTCACCAAATCTCCTAAATGTGTTTCAGTGGCTAATGTGATACATACAGTCTTTCCTTTTGGGACATTAATTAAATAACATTTTAAGAAATCTACCTTGTGACATACCTTTGAGGAAAGTCTTAATTAAGGTCCATCCAGCCTGATACCTCTTTCAACACCACTTGCTGCTGCCCATCTATAAACTAATTCTCTGTCAGCCTTACTTGGTTCACCTGTTGAGAACCCACTTTTCTAGTTTCACCCGGGGCTTCCTGTAAAGTACTTTCTTAAGAGTACTTTTCCAGGGAGGAGATTTACTGCACTCACATTGAAGGTGTCTGATAGCTTAGCCAAGGTGAGAAAGAAGTCAGGTTAGTCTGGCACAAAGCTTTTTGGCAACACCTGGTAGGATTTTGCCTTGCCAACCTTCCTTTTAAAGTCCTTGGGACTATAATCCATTGTCTACAGAAGTTAAAGCAGCCTTTCCTGCTGTTTCAATAGTCCATGGATCAAATCTTGCTTCTGGCAGCAGCCTCTTAAGTGTCAAACAACTTGACACGTTCAAGTCCTTCACAGAGCTCTATCCTGTGTGGTGCCACCTCCTAAAGATGGGAAGGACACTCAGCCCATCTGAGGTTAGGAGAAGGGACAGGGGCACTTGCCCTTCAAAAAAAAATGTATTGGAAGGGAAACCTTCTCCAACTGCATGAAACCCACCTTCATGCAGAGACTTGGAGAGTTTAAAGGCTCCTGCAGACCTTCCCAGCAGAGCATCAATCCCCATCCCATCTCAGTGCACAGCAGAAGCAGTACAGTGGAGGCTCCTTTGGGGAGCAAAAGCAGCCCCAAACTTAGCTCAGATGAAGATGAAGATGACATCACGTACTGTACTGATCAATAGGCAGATTAGAGGTATCGTAAACTGTAATCACGGAGGTGTCTTCAGGGCACATGAGCTGTCTGTGCACACACAGCTGTTTAAGTGCATTATAAAATGTCTCACCTTCTGAACCACCCTGAACCAGCCACGGGAATCCTGCAAGCCCAGCAATTGCAGGGCAGGGAGATTCAGGAAAGACTGGCACTTTTATATAGGCAATAAATCCTACTTCATGAAGAAACACGTTGAGGTGAAATTGCCAGTGGCTGTTTTAATAAGTATTTATGATACATAAAGGGATTTAATTCATAAACACAGCAATTATGTCTTTACTACAAAGCAGTACAAATATAAAGCCTCCCACCTATTACATTGAAACTGTAATTGCATCTCATTAAAGAATATAAGCAAATCAAAATTAAAAACTGGAGGGGGGGGAGGAGGGGGCAGCGGGGAGGAGGAAAGTGCTACCCAAAGTCTCGGTGGTTACACGTTATGGGCGTTGTGTTGTGCCATTCAACCTGCCAGACACCTCGTAAAACAGAGTGAAGCCCTGAGGATCTGGGTGGCGTTTGTGCAACCCAGAGGAAAGCTTTGTACACCTAGGACTGGCGTTTCCAAAGAAACCCGAGCACTCAAAAGGCACAAATGCTGGCTTTGACCCCAGCCAAGTGGGAACTCCACCAGCACCCTCCACACAGCCATGATGGCACCACTCCAGCCATGACAGAGACACGAAGGAGGGTTAAAGCCCTCCTCATCCAAACACTGCTGATAGACTGAAAACAAGCATTTACCTTTTAAAATCATGGTTAGGTACACGTCTGAAATTTGCACTGCGGTATCAGAGAGGTGTAACATCACTGTATTCCCATACTGCAGGCACCAGCTGGGTAGAGGGTGAAAAATGTAATTTAAAGAAATAACAACACTGATGTTCAGGCACTGGTCACAGGTGAACAAGAGGCTGATGAACCCCTTCATGGTTTTGTCCCCTTTAAAACTAACCTCATCCTGCACGGCCCTCACCAGGACTCCTGTGGGCTCCTCACTGGGTCTTTCTTCAGCATCTCCAGAGTTTCAGCCCTTTTCCCTCCTCCGTGTTCATTAAATGGTGTGATTTTGGGGTGAGGAGCTCTCCCTCCTCCCACGTGCACCCCATTCCTGGCCAGTTTGAGTCTCTGAAGGCATCAGGGTCCACTCGCTGGGCTCAGGATGATCTCCTTGTGACCCACAACAGGTTTCATCACTCCAGGTCAGTGGCCAGCCTTGCTGTGAGAGCACCTCCACAGCTGGAACAAGGCTGGAGTTACTGATGCAACTTTCCTCCAAATGTTCTTTGGTCTAATCGCTTCCTTAAACTACACAAACACAATCTCTGCACCATGATCAATTATTTAACAGAAAATGATGCATCGAGTTAGAAACTAAATACCATTTAATATGCTTCAGGAATTCTAATCGAGAGATATCACTGTATTGCTAATGAAAACTTTAACTTTGTGGTGTTTTTAAATCTTCCTTGAATATAGATAAGCCAATATCTATATACTTTCTTTTAATGTCTGGAATTATTTTGCCATTTTAATGTAATCAGTCTTTCTATTTTGAAGAGGGTGCCCTTGTAGGTTATTTGTTTTCTTTCTGTTTTGCAAATCGTTCCCTTTTCGAGACTGTTTGTTTAGTGTCAAGAGGTTATTAAACAAACCAAGCATAGTCCTTAAACTAATCAGCTAGAAGTGACAATACAGATCAGGAATAATTCAATATTAAAGAGATTACTTTTAAAATTGATCTGAAAATGTAACGTATTGGGGGGCGGGGGGGGTGGAAGCACATGCCCATTTCTAATGAAAGTTGAAAGGATGAGCTGGAGAAGATGCCTGGACAGCACAAGCCACAAGACCCCGCTGATGGGAAGAGTTGAGCTCATACACATCCTGGCCCATTGCCACACTCATGCACATTTTCCCCTCCAGAACAACACTGGATAACCCACCAGGGGCCTTGCAAACAGGCTGTCTTTCCATGAATGTTTGCTGCCAGTTGATTTTGGTGTGTGGGATCTCCTGGAAGAACTTTGTGTGCTTCCCTGGTGCAGGACAAACCCTGACTCATGTTGGTGCAGCAGCTGGGCTTTCTTTGTGTAAAGACAGAGAGGTCTGTAAGTCTGCCTCCCTCCAACACTCTGTTCATTAGCTAATTAACATGAGTCACTGCCCATGTTTTCAGGAAGGACACTTTCCAAATACTTTTCTTGATACTCTCTTTGAAGTACAGGCCAGCCTCGGGCACAGTGGTGTTCCCCTTGGTTTGCTCACTTTCTCATCTCTCCTTCCACTTGCCTGCAGCTGGCCAACACACAGAAGGGGAAGGAGAAGAAAGCTGTCCACCAGCGGGACTTTCTGAAGAACTGTTAGGCTTACTCACTTTGGCTGGGTGCTGATCCTCATGCAGCAAGGACTGTGCCTCTGCCAAGGCCCCAGCAAAACACTGGAGCTGTGAGTAGCATTTTCTGTGTTTGGCTCTGCTGCTGCATCACCAAGGGTAAATGCCCAGCTAGAACGCACGATCAGTCCTCAGCCATGTCCTAAAATTCCCAAACCACCCCAAGAGCTTTGCATCTCCTCCACTAATTTCTGCCTGGGGTGGTGTGGGAACAGGATCTGCACTGACCAAGTGCCAGCCTGCAGAAAAGGCCAGCAACAGGTCGCTGGGTCAGACCCACAGAACCAGGAGATGTCCAGGAGCCCCTTCTCTCCTGTAGATAAGGAGGGAGGTGGTCGCCATTGCCTTGAGAAGTAGCTGATGGAAAGCTGTGGACATGTGAAAACCAAGTGCAGTTTGCCACACTGTGCTCTTCACCAGGAAGCCACCTCCATTCCCTCACTGTTTTTCCATTTTGGCTTTCACAGGTGAAGCAATCTTTTCACTGGGCTCTCATTTGGTCGGGGAAAAGCTGCCCCCGAGCATAAAGCACAGGCAAGTAAGCGTCCAAAAATATCAGTCCAGACCACGACCTGGGCAGCAGAAGGGAGCAGCTCACCCTTCAGCACGGCTCTGAATCCTCGTGTCCGCTAACAGCTACGAGCAGCCCTTGCTCAGTTTAATCAGCGTGGTGCTGCTGATGGAGGCAGAGCAGAGAGCACAGGGATCCCTGCGTGGAAAGATGGCTCACAGAAAAGCTGACATGTTGAATTAACATAAAAAAAACTCTCTCCCATCAGCATTTTGGGCAAAAGACCCCGCAGCCAGCCTATTTATACCAGAGACACGCATGGCGCAGGTCCTCTGTGCCACGGCCTCCAGCTTGCTGCTGGTGCTGATTGTTCAGGAAGTGTCACCGGGATGGTCCTGCTCATGTTGTGACCGGCTTTGGGGACGTGAATTAAGGCAGCAGCTGGTGGCAGCTCGGTGCTTCAGGTGGCCACACAGCTGAGCCGTGCTGCGCAGCAAGAGTCCCACTCACCTGAGGACATGACAAGTGGTGGCAGTGAACCCCTGTGTGAAGTGCTTAGACACATTTTTATCATTATTAATGTGAAAAGACCTAAAGTGTTGCCTTGGGAGGTCAGAAGAGGCCCAGGAGCACTTCTTTCCTGGGGTGGTCAGGCTGGGACACCACGAGCAGCACCAGCACAGCAGAGCTGTAGGGGAGGCTTGGGTTGGTTTTTGTTCTTCATCCTGATGTCACTTGAGATCAGAACCAAGCTGAACTGAGCAAACACGTGGAGATGTGGTGGATTTGCTGGTCTCGCCGTAACACCAAACTTCCCCCTCTATTCACAGCTATGGGGAAGGAAGGGAGGGTGGAAGGGCAGAACCTGGCAGGAAAGCTGCTGTTGTCAGCCCGGGTGGTGATGCTGCTGTCTCCATTGCAGAGGGGGGCTCCTAAAAGCAGAAATAATAAAACCGCCGGGCCAGCCTTCGAGTAAGTGCCACTTTCCTTTTTTAATCCTTTCTGGTTACCATTGTCTTCACAAAAGGGAAATAAAATATGCATTGAGAAAGACCCACAATCACAAATGAGGAATAAGGCATTGCAAAGAGGACAAACACCACAGCCTAAGTCTCTTTCTTTGTTACAATCCTGGAATAAACAAAGCTGCTTAATAAATATTGATATTGTTTGCATATCATGCCTTTGGAAATGATCAGCAGAGCAATTCTCTTGCTTTTTTCCTTCTCTGGACAGACATTAAGCTCAACACACCCCTCCATATTTTTCAGAGAAAGCTGGAAAATGAATCTACACCACCACTGAAATATCCATTATGTTTTGGGTGTTGTTTTTTTTTTCAAGTGTTTAGCCAACACCACAAATGTCCCTTCACTCAGAGAACATCTACACATTAAGGCCACCACAGCGATGGCTAGAGCAGAGTTAAATCACCCCCGGGCTTCGCTCCTGCTGCCGTCAGGAGCTATCAAGCCAGTCCTAACTCCGGCCGGCATCTCCGACCCAGGGCCTGCAGCAGTGGCTTTTTTCCTGCTTGTCTCCAGGGGCAAGGACGATGCTCCCCAGCACCAAGGGCACCACAGCCATGCCAGGCGGCTGGCTGCCAGCTGGATGCCATTCTCCATCCCTCTGCCCCTTGGCTTGTGGCATGGCTTCCTACAGCCTGGGGCTTCAAGGGTGTAAAAATAATTAATATGACTCTGCCCGAGGCTGTTGCCCCGAAAAGTGCTGAAATGCTGGGTTTGGGGGAGTGCCAGTAGGTCAGCTTCAAAACAGCACCCCAGTAGTGCAAGGGGTGGTCACCAAAAGGGTTGGGTTCCTCCTCGCTGGGGGAGATGGGCTGGCCCTGGCGGGTTGGAGCAGGCTGCCACGAGGTGTTTAGCCATTTCGAGGCTCGCTAGGAGCTTTGGGTGCCAGAGCTGAACTTTTCTCTCCTTGTTTTTGGCTTGAGGTTGAATCCCAGAGCAAGATTTACCATGAAGTATAATTAGTGTGACCCACTGCAGAACTCCAGCAGGAGCTGTGTTACCCCAAGCACAATCCATGTTAATCCTGCAGCACCCAACCAGGTGAGGCTTTGCTGTCCCCCTCCCCACCACGAGTAACTGATGAAGCTACTCCCTTCTCCTCCTGCATCTTTTTTTAGTACGTGCCACATCTGTTTGTTTTCCCCAGCAGTCAGACGATGACACGAACCACTAAAAAACAGCTTCTAAATGTGCACGTCTCACTTAGACTACCTGGAGGTGTTTAATTAGGGCTTAGCTCCGGCACACACTGCTGCTGTTCCTGCATCTTATTCTAAAACATGTCCAGCGCCAAGCAGGCTCTGCTCTGCACCACCAGGACCACAGAGTAAAGAGTACAAGGGCATTTACAGCTCCCTGTGCCTCCCCACACTCTCCAACAAAACCCATTGCTTAGCACCATTTAATGTGTAGTCTTTACCAGTCTCTCTGGTGGTGAGGAGCCACTTTGCATTTAGCAGCCAAGCAAAAATTAACGTTCAGGTGTAGGCAGCGTGAGAGGTAGGAGATGATATAACAGTATTTGTTCTCCCACTGACCATGCATCCCTCCCCTGGCTGCTGGCTGAGGCCAGGGCAGTGCACAGATTTCCTCTCAAGCAGCAGCTGGAGTGAAATCATAAATTGCAGTTGCTGCTGGCATGAAGCCCTGAACAAGCCCAGGGTGCATGTACATTACAGGCACTGCTTGGTGCACCCCCTACCCCCAGCCCCAGCCCTGCTCTTCAGTGCTTCTTCCACACAAAGTATTACCTGATTTCAGCTCCGATTTCTTGCAGGTCACAGATCCGCTGCTCTCATCCCTCCAGATCATGCTGCTATGCCTCACTCTTGATGTACTTGTTGTCCCTCTAATTTTGGGGTGAGCTCAAGGATGAAATTACACCTGAGCTAACCAACATGAAGTACAAGCACTGAATGTAGGGGTGGGTGTTTTTCTGTTTTAGTTTACCTGGCCAAAAACCTATTGGGAATATTTTTTTAAAAAAGCTTTACCCCAAGGACTGCTATTAGCAGATGTTTCTCCACCCTACGCCAGAACTTGAGATTCACAGGGCTAAAAACACACAGCATCAAATCTCTGTATTTCCTCTCCCTCCTTGTTCCATGCAATGAGGAACAGGTTTGTGTTAGTCTGAATCAAAGTCATTTTAACCAAAAGATCATGCTGTCGATGGGGGATCTGCCAGGACTTTGTCCACGCCCTCTTCCCTGCCCTGGGGCTGCAATAACACTGTCTCATGAAGGTCACACCCCACGGCTCTTCCTGGATGTCTGAGGCTGCATCAAAAAATGCAACCTCCCATTGTGGTTATTTGGGGCTGGAGGTGCTTTCACTTCTCTGTTTCAGCCAGGCTCTACTCCAGGAGCTCCAGCACCATAAAGGCAGACTCAACCATATGCACTGCAGCACAGGGCACAGTGGGAACCCCTGGACACACAGCAAGGTGCCCCCTGGCGCACAGACCCCCTTTTCTGCAAGGATTGGGAGAGGGGAGCAGGAGAAAGCTAGGAAAACACTGAGATGGCTGTGTCCCACCATGCAGAAAGGAGAAGTTAATGACACCTGCTCTGACCCAACCAACACCGATTCTCCTGTAGATGCACTTTCCCTAACTAGTGGCATGGTACATCTGCTAAATGGACACGTCCAACATGCACAAACCAAGAACCTACTCCAGGTCCTCGGCAGGGTGAGCCCAGGCAGAGCTCAGCCTGAGTCCCAGTGAACCATGAGCACAGTGCCCCCACTCCTTGCTGAGACAAAACAACAACAGTCTGTGATAGCTAAGGCAAATTTTTCAAAACTCAGCTCTGCCGTTGTTCATACTCCCATTTGACAGCATTGGGTTTTGTTTTTTTTACAGGCCGGAGGGGGGCTGTTTTATTCACCTTGTTTGACCTTCTTAAGCAATGCAGGCTTTAGTATTTTACTCAGTGATTTTTCAGGAGCTAATCAAGTGATAAACACAAATACTCTAAAATTTAGTTATTGAAGTGAATCCCAGCCTACGTGACAAGTTTGCTTTTCTATTGCTTGCAGAAAGTCTGAGAAATCTGGTATGAGAAGCAAGCTGTATTTTTCAATTTAAAGTCAGCTGGGATACAAAGGTTTCTGGTGGCTACAGGGTAGCATAAATTCATGCTCAGGCACCTTGCTTCCATGAACCAACTGCTCTCCTTTTAAGAACCTTCTAAGAAAGTAAAACATGGCTGCCCTATTAGTCCACTAACAGAAATGAAGAAGTAAAAAGAGAGCTTGTGGTTAGTTGCGGGTGGGTAGGCAGTGCACTAACTCAAAGGAAAATCAGCATGGACAAGCCATCAAGAATTCTGCTGCTTTGTTGTGGCTGAAATCAGAGATAGCATCCCTGATTTGTTCAGACTCCAGTCAATCTGCTCTTATCTACAGCCATCACACAGACTTCCCCATCCCTATGTGTGTGGGGATCGCACCAGCCTCCAGGTGCCTCAGCTTTACCTCCCTCTCCCTGGCTCTTTGTTTTTTTTGGAAGGATGGTGGTGGGAAAAGGAAATTTGAATTGCAGTTCCCAGAAAACATCAACCACAAATTAAATCAACAGCTACGTATTTGATTTGTGTTGTTCTGGAGTAAAAGCAGATCCATCCCATGCTCTGCTCTACCGCCTTCAAGGAGAGCACATATCAATACAGAGGCCTATTGATTATGCCAAGAGCAAATCAAATAACTTCATGAGAACTGAGAAGAGTAACCAAAAAGCCAACATGCTACCACCACAAAATCTCAGCCAAAGACTAAACCTAACCTTGATCCTGCCCCATTAAGCCACCGAGAGCCTGCCCTCTAGCTCTGATGACAACCAGATCAACCTCATGGAGATTATCCTGTCTACCAGTCTGTCCTTGAGCCCTACCACCAATAGAGCAGAGATGCTACAGACCAGGGGACAGTAACTGGTCTGAATGTAAGGACCTGCATTTTCCAGGATCAGCTGGAATACCTTTCCTCTCTGCCACCATCATTCCTAAAGCAATACAATGTGCAAATACCCACTTAGAGGCAGCATGTGCTCGACAGACACACTTCTGTGTGGTTTTCCTGCCCCGTGCTGGCAGGTTCCCGTGCTGGGAACCAGACACAGCACAAGGACTCATCTGACAGTTGAACTGGGACCACAGCAGTGTTTTTTGGAGACTTTACAGTTCACACTACCTATATGTAATAACACTGGGTGTTGTGAGATATGGAGCTGCTGGAATCAATGGAATTTTGCATATTAATTGCAAACACACCAAAAAAAAAAAAGACAAAAGAATTTACTGGCTGGAGCTTGTTTGGGTTGAGCATCAGGGATATTTGACACCCCTCTGAAGCAGATTGCTAGATGCTGGCAAAAGGCGTTGTTCTACCCTCTCTGCAGATTCTCACAGCATTTTTCCCTGAAAGGTGTCTGTAGAGTGACACTGGGCAGGACACAAAAAGGGTGTAGACTATTTCTACCTCTCGAGTAAAAATTCCGAGTTTCATCTGAATATGGCCCCAAATTCTACATAACAGGAACACTGTAGTCACACTGGCAGTCCAAGGGTAGCTATATGTTATATAGTTAAGGACAGACCCTGATAAAAAAAATAAAACAGAGAAAAACTCAGTCTGAGAAAGATCAGACCAGTGTACCTGGAAGCAGAATTTGGCCCTTGGGCTCCAGGCTCCCAGGAAGGATGTCTGCGTGAAAAATGAGGTGCCAAGAGAGGGAGAGGCAAACTTCAGGAATTCAACCATATCCCCAAACAAAACAGAGAGAAGCCCACCTGGATGTGATCCCCACCACCTTGTGCATTGACATGCTGCAGCGGTTTCAGAAGCAGCATTACGATAACGAGGGAAGAGCCAGACACCACCCAAAAGGCAGCTTCCTCCCTGAGGACTTAAAACATTTTCTGCATTATCATACTGTCAAAATTGTGTCTTCAAACTAAGATTGGACAAAGATTCGCTGTTCATAAAGCCTGTTCAGGGGGGAGCTCACCTCTTCAAACAAGTTATTCTCCTGGGGATGTTTCCCCCTGTTCTCAGAGGCGGGTCTCTCCTCTTTGGGATGACGATCACATCACAGCACTTAAGCAACAAGCAATTTGTTGACAAAGAGAAATGCCACCGAGGAAACATTTCAGCTGCATTCAAGACCAGGGTTGGATATTTTTTGTTTGCTTTTCTAGACATGATCTGGCAGCTGCAGGCAAAACGAAGAGCTGGGATGATGTGGCCGTCCCCTCCCTGGGAGGAGCGCAGCCAAAGCCGCAGGCGAGCCGTGCTCTCGGTGTCGCCGTGCTCTCGGTGTCGCCGTGCTCATGGCACACTGGAGGAAATAATCCCACATTAACAGGGCAGCAGATCACAGGGATCAGACAGGCCTTTTCTGTTTCTACCCTAGCTTGTGACAAATAATAATAATAATAATAATAATAATAATAATAATAATAAAACAGGAGCAAATGCAACAGAGAGAGGGATACGCCATCAATCCCCTGTGAAGAAAATCTACTCCCATTTATACAGAGCTGCGGCAAACAGGGTGATGTTAATCCAGGCTATCATATATTTGGAAGAACCCAAAGAAGATGGGCTTGCATGGCTTTCCCTCCAAGCAAGCATGGCCATAACCCACAGCTCCTCCAGACCTACGCTCTGTAAAATCCTCAGGGCGAGGTCCTGCGGAGCAGGACACCCCAGGGGCTCAGAACTTTTGGGGATGTGACCCAAAGCAAGCAACTGTTGGTGTTTCAGCCCAGAACATGGGGGAGAAAAAAGGGCATTACAACACATGTTCCAGCCTAGGTTATCAAATTGTACCCCAGCCTCATCGCCTTGCACAGCCAGGAGGTAACGCCGCTGTGCCACTGGGTATTTCCAGGGAACCAGCATTGCCCTCTGCTGGTGAGAGGTAAGGAATTAGGGCCAGTAACAAACGGCCTGTCCGAGGGGAACAGGATGGAGCTCAGGCCCCTGCCTCGAGCCCTATCATGGCTCTCAGAAATGAGCCAGGGAGCGCGGTGGCCTCCAGGGAAAACCTGAGAGGTGACCAAGGAATAAAGCTCCGAACTGGCATGGATCTGGTCTAGAGAAATGGGCCCTTCTTTGCATGTTAGCCAAAGCTCATCACTGATCTGAACCTCCTGAAGTTCAGCCATGAAACGACCAGTGAGGAGGCTCTTGCCCCTAAGTGCCAGGGTGTCCACACAGTAGCAGCTCACCTCCCTCGTCTGTCATTAATCTTCCCCAACTCTGCACGATGTGGCCATTCACAGTAAAAAGGACCAAGCTCTTTGAAGCCTCAAAGTCAGTGGAGATGCTGTTAGTCTTTATTTTATTCTGACAGGCTCCTTTATCCCAGAGACGATGCTAAGGCACAGAATCTTGGCTGGAACTTTTCCCCAGAGTTCAACCAGAGTAAGGGAAAAAATTGGCACGTGTTACCAAAAATAAAATAAAGTAAAATAAAATAAAATTATTTAATAAAGCATAATAAATAGACTTATATGCTATTTTGCCTCTGTCCTCCACAGACTCCTTAATGTAATCCGTCTATGGGATAAGCAGATAAAGACCACACAAACATTCACCAAAACACCCTCCCTACTTTGTGCGTTCACAGATTAAACCCATCAGGCACTGTAAGCCCCCGAAGGAGAAAAGCAAAGATACAAGCAAGCATTAAATAACTGAGAAATATCCAGAGTAAGTTTCAACAGCAGGAAGCCCTAGACCGAAGCTTGGCTCAATGCATGTATGTAAAGTCATGAGGCACAAAAAGCAGCACTTTGCTTTTTTACAGCAAAAGGGGGGAAAGAGGAGCCAGAACAGGATCTCCCCTGCCCTGCTTTGCAAGAGGATGAGTATTGAGGAGAAAAGCTGCAAGCCCAGATGCTGGAAAATGCAGAGGCACCAGGTTTTGCACAGGAAATGAGGCACCCGATTGCTTTTGCTGCGCCCCAACTGCGAAGTGAGCAGCACAGAAAACTCTTTCAACATCAGCTGATTCTGCCTGTTTCAGGAAACTCTTTCCACACACCAGCTGGTGAAAACCCAGCTGCAGGGTTTCACCCAAGCCAAAGCAGGATTTCCTCACCCACCTTCCTTGGGATGTGTAGGAGTCCCCCAGGCCGATGAAGGCCACAGCAGAAGACAAATGCCCAGCCTCGAGCCCTCCAGCTTGCAGGAGAGCAGAGGGACCTGAACACCCTTCTCCAGGGAACAGTCCCAAACTCTGATCAACATCCCCATCCCCTTCCCCACCATTTCATGCCCTCAGATGCCCCCTGCTCCCTCTTCCCAGGGACCCCTTCCACAGCCGGGGCTGCTCAGGCACAGTACAGGGAGCCCTGAGCAGGGCAGAAGATTGCCACACAAAGATCCAGGATTTGTTGCTACAATATCTAAGTTGCTATGAGAGCATGGACACCTTTTATTTCTTAATCTTAATGATTTTTATCATTAGTTTAACTTGAGCACAAAGCTGGGCACCAAACAGAAGCAACCTTTGTCTGAAACTCTGACCTTCCACTCCTGTCAGGGAGGTTTCCCAATTCACACCCCTGTCATCCCTCATTTCTTAAGAGCATTTCCATTACTCGTTGGGTAAAACAAACACCCTAGGAGTACTTCCTCCTCTGACCCAAACTGGGGATCAAAATGTCCCCACTACAAGCATCTCCTCTTTGTGCCATGAGATGTGTAAAACATCTGGAGGGACCTGGAGGTCCCCTCTGCATCTAAGCTGAGAAGGCCTCAGCTGCAGCCACCCTGCTTCTACCCACAGCCACCCGTGGGCACCACCATCCCCGTGGTTCCCTGGACAAGAGAACCACCTAGCACAGAAGCTTCCCATCTCCCAGTTGCTTTCCCCGTGTTTCTCCAGGAAAATTAATAAATATATAAATAAAACTACAAACCAACCCACACTCAGAGATGCTACCATGGTGCCTGGGCTGGAGGATCCTGTCCACCAGCCTGGGTGAGAGCCATCACACCCCGCAGAGGCCATCTCAAGGGTCCCTGCTAGGAGGAAAGAGAAGAAAAAAGCCCGCGAGCAGCCGGGGAGATGTTGGCCCTATTGATTGTGTAAACTGTCAGTGGAGTGGCAATGAGCATTTTTGTGCTTCTATCCCAGGGAATAATCCAGCCTGATAATTAGTACATAAGAGATAAGTGGAAAATGAGACATCTAGCGAGGGTGGTTCAAGCCTCCTCGTGACATTGATAATGTGCAGATACATAGATCACTGTCGGGGCAAACCGCCACCGCCAGCCTGTGTCTTCCCATTGCCTCATCAATCCATCATCCGCTTAGCTACTGACACCTTGGCAGGCACACACCGCCAGCCCCGCATTTGAATTGCAAGGAGCAGGCTCCACCGGGGAATACAGATTTAAAAATCTAAGATTCAAATTTGTTTAAGTATTGTGAACAGCAATTCCCTTGCAAGGCATCTTCATTGCCCTTTTGCCAAGGGGGAACAGTTGGGTCTTTGTTAGAAGTACAAATTGCTTCTTAATGCAAAGGATAAAGCGGAGCCCAGGCACCTCCTTAGAATTCCTCCTGGCGCCCGCTAATGCTGCTGCATGTCAATTTTAATTTTTTGAAATTTAAACCGAGGGCTTTGTGTCTAAGCTCCATTTCGTCAGAAGGGGGGGGGGGGGAAGAGTCAAAAAGGATTACAGATCCACAGGGAATTGGGGATCCATAGCAATTATACTTCATTTGGGTCTCAGACACCGGTTTTAATCATATTCTAAATGGTACAAATCGACAAGACATTAGAGATTGATAAGTGTCTAACACATGTACCTGGTTATAAACTCTGCTCCCCTCGGCTTTGGGAGGTTTGAGGACAGGATTTAGGGAGGAATTGCTTTCTCCTTCCTCCAGCGGGGCAGCCTGGGGACCTCCTGGTGCACCACCAAGGACAATGCCCCCTGAGGAGCAGGCAGGAGGCACAAGAAGCTGCAAGAACCTGGTGCCCTGATCCGGGGCTGGAACAAGTTCATCCCAGCTGTGATGCCCTGTGCTTCTGCCAGGCCGGAGGGGGCCAAGCCCCAGCTGGGGCAGGGATGCCACAACCCAGCTCCTGCCCCCCTCGGCTGGACAGCTGCAGGAGGGCTGCGAAGGGCAGCAAGCCTCTGGGGAGGTGAGAGCTTCACGAGGGGAAAATGGCACATGGAAACAGCACAATGGAAGGAAGAGCAAATGAGGGGAGCAGCTTTTGTAATTCAATTTAGATCCCTTAGCTGGAACAGAGCAATCCCGCTGTGCCCAAGCTGCGGGGTTTACCTGTTGTCTGAGGAAGATGCTCCCCCTCCACCAGCAGGCTCAGAGCTGCATGCACCGGTACACACCCCTGCACTTTTAGAAGGACACATGGTGTCTGGGATTTACCACATCCAAGTTACCACATCCGAGTCCGTTGGTCCTCAGTGAGCTTCCTCTCACCCCCATCTCCAGGGCCAGCTGGGGTCCCAGCCCCATGCACATTGCGCTGTGGGGGGCTTCAGGCTCTCTCCCACCTCCTTCTTGCATTTCAGGCACAGTACAGAAACCTGGTGCTCTGTAACTGCTGATTAAATGATTTTTCTCAAACTTCAGTAACTCTGGGTCAGGCTCTGACCCAGTGAATGTTTAACAGAGGCACTCCGCACACCCAGTTTCAACCCTGGATGACTACGTGCCTTCTTTTTATAAAACCGCATGAAGGTGAAGGTTTTTTCCTTCTCTGTCTCCTCCCAGACCCCTTGGACCATAATTAAGACCTAGACAAGGTGCCCCATCGTAACTTTTAGCTTTGGTGCAAAACCTAAAGGACTGAAGCGACACCCCCCTACACCTCCCAGCCTCCCGTGCCACCAGCACAGCACTCCTTTGCAGCACTGGAAGAGACACACAGCAAGAAGCCATTGTCTAAAAACATAATTTAATGTGGTGTTCTGGTGATCGTGGTCAAGGACTGAACTCTTTTGCAGACAGGAACAGATTCGCCATTAGTGACATCGTCATTCACACGAGCATTGCGTTGCACAGAAAAGAAAAGTTTACACTTGACCCCATACAAACGAAGCAGCAGAGGAAAAACCAGTTATGGCCACTCCATGAATAATCAAAACCACTTCATGAATAATCAATCCGAAAATTCAGCATCGTAATTAATACTCATCGACCAAAAAGAAAACAACCGGTTCAAATTCCATGTGTGGCACAGGCTGAACTCTGAGCCCCCGTACACACCGCGGGGACCACTCGAGAGTTTCAAGCCGCCGAGCTCCTGGTGTGACACACAAAACACCGAGGCTGACAAAGGGATGGGGGGCTCAGAGCAGGGGATCGCTTTGTTTCACTTGCATTTCGTTTCCACAGGAAAAGAAAAAAAAAGAAAAAGAAAAAGAAAAAAAAAAAAAAAACATACGAAGTGGTAACGAAGCTAAAGTGACCTGCGGAGACAGCGGACACCAGCGGGAACCGCAGCACGACGGGGTACGGAGACACCAGCCAGCCCCACGCGCATCGCTGGCGGGGTCAGCAGGGTCGTGTCGCTCGCTCTGTTTTAATCGGGGTATAAAAGAAAGCCAGAGAAAGTGCTGTACTTATTGTTGTTGCCTCCGTGCGCTTTGCCTCCATCCAGCTTGACGTACACCTCGTCGCCGGAGTCCAGGTGCAGCACCACGCTGTTGCTGGCATAGTCGTAGTTCTGGTCAGCATCCTGGGCGATGGCACTGGCCCGCACCTGCCAACACAGCCACGGCCGCATCAGCCCCCTCGGGCCCCTGCAAGCCCCCACGCACCCCTCTCCCCTTCCCCAGGCCCTAAGGGGAACAGGGTTTCGCCGAGGCTCCGAGCAGAGCCGCTGCCATCGGTGTGCCGTCGGGGGCTCCATCCCTGCGTGGATGTCAGGGATGCGGCGGGGCCGGGGCACCGCGGGGCTATCGGGGGGTCTCGAGGGGGGACAGGGGGATCCCGGCACCCACCTGCCCGTTCTTGCAGAGGTCGGCCCACATGCTGGTGCCGTCACCGCCGCGCATGAGGATGTGGTAGGTGAAGAAATAGATGCCGCGCACCTGGCAGGTGAACTTGCCGCTGGCCGGCTCGTAGTGGTTGCCCAGGTTGGTGACCACGTCGTCGAACTTGAGCACCTCGTAGCCTTCGTGGGGGCTCTTGAGCCCCACGTAGAAGGCGATGCGGGGCCCGCTGAAGGCGGCGCTCAGCCCCCCC